>NC_081852.1:60824858-60829858 GCF_963259705.1 Myotis daubentonii | reverse complement strand
CGCCAGAAAGGCGTAGAGAACCCGGCCGTTCAGAACTTCGACCGGAGCGACATCTGGTCACTTCTCCCCTCCGGCCAAACTGTCAGCGTGGCCACTGTGCCACCTAACGCGGACCTGGGCGCCCTCAGACATGGCACTGGACGGACTAGTTCCCTAAGTGTGGAAACTGACGCCGGAACCCCAGCGAAAACAGACGTAGATTTATGCAATTGCAGGTTTAAAACGATGTCCGTTTCATAAGCCTATGAAATGCGTTGAAAGAAATGATATAACGGAGACGTCCAAGCTTCTGGGCGAAGATGCTCAGAGTGAAACAGGAAGGACCTCTCTCAGCGCCTTTTCCCAGGGACCCGCCGTGACGAGCTCAGCTCTGGCCGCACTGAATAAGTGATGAGGGCCCCGCCGGTCTCGGAAGCTTGTGCAACCAAACAACGCGCGTTTATTTATTTTATTCTATATTTTCCTTTAATTCAGGAAATGCCCGCAGAGATTACAATTCTAATTTGCAGGGAATCCTGGCGGCAGAAAAATCAAACAATTAGCAATTTACCTTCTAAACAGACTGTGGGAGCGGGCGCTTCGGAGGCAATGGGGAAGCAGGGCTCCCCCTCCCGCCCGAGCGGGCTGGGTTCTGGGACGGCGCGTGGGGAAGGCTTGCTGGGCAGCAGCACCCGCAGCCCCGCTTCGGCTGCAGGCACAGGCGGGATCGGGCCAGGGGGAGGCGAGTGGGAAGGGCACACCTGGGTGAGTTTCCCACAAGCAGCCTCTACTCTCAGGAACCTCTTTCCACAACCACAGTCATCAACACACACACACACACACCAAACACATACACATACACACACACACACACACACCAAACACATACATATACACACAGAGACACACAGAGAAACACACACACATATACACAGAGACAGTCACAGACACACGCAGAGAGACACACACCACACATATAAACACACAGAGACACACACATACACACACAGAGAGACACAGACACAGTCACATACACAGACACAGTCACATACACAGACACACACACGGACAGACACTCACACATGGACAGACACACACAGACACACACGGCTAATTAAATGCATTGTGAGATGGGAGTGACTTCCCAGGGCATCTCTTCACAGCTATTCTGCTGCCCTCGACACCCCACGCATTTCCAACACCGTGTTCCCCTAACGCTCAGACCCATGTGGGCTGAGACGGGGCAGGTGGCCTGAAGGTCACCCAGCCCGCCCTCCGCTCTAGGGGAGACCAGCCAGGGGCCGGGCGGGAAAGGACTTCCCCACTAACGGGTGAGTGGACGGCAGGCTTCTCGGTGTGAACTCCGACCTGCCTCCACTCTGTCCCTCTGCCAGTGGGGCTTGTTTCGTGTCCTTCCATGGCCTACAGGTGGGGGGGCAAAGACACAGGAGGCAGCGATGTCATTTCCAAGGGCTCCTGGTCTACGCCTGAGACCAGACCTCCAGGTCAGGCTAGGACCCGAGCCCTCACGTCCCAGGTGGAGAGGCTCGGACCCTGGGAAGCTGAGGGGCTGGGGGCTGCAGGGCCCGGGACAAGGTCCCTCCACGTGACCTCCTGTGGTGGGGAGAACCTGCCTTCCGCGTGGGCGAGGGGCTGCCGCATGCCGCGGGTGGGAATGCTGGCAGCCTTTCTCCGAAACATAACATTCCTCTCCCTCGCTTGGTCTCCTCTGAGGAGCCAACAGATGGAGAAGGTGGAGGCGCCAACCCAAGCTCGGAGCTCCCGGGAGAGGCAGGCACGGTGGCATCGCTACAGCGGCGCGGCCGTCTGCAGTCTCACCCGGACCACTGTCCTTCACCCCACTCCCGCAAGGAAAGATGGCACCCCCACTTGTAAGGAGGGGCGACCAAGATCCTCGGCCACTCAGCCAAGGACAGAAAGAGGCAGGAGATGCGAACCCCCTGACCACAGCACAGGGTCCCCTTAATGCAACCCCGGTGGGCACACTTGCAGGAAATTCTAATCAGACTCACTGCATCCCAGAGCCCGTGCCAGCCCCATGCAGTGAGCAAGGGCCCCCAAAATAAAGATACAGGGGCCAACAGGCATGAAGCTTGCAGCTTTGCCGGGAGGTGGCTGAGCCAACAGTTAACTTGCAGTATCTTGTGTATATGTACATCGTATTTACATGTAGACCAGGTTTCATAGATGTGTCTGCATATTTGTGTGTGTCTATAGCATATATACATATATTATACATACGTATTATACATACAGAGAGAGAGAGGGGGAGAGGTGTGTGTGTAGTAGGAGGGGCCATGGGAGGGGGCAGTAGCCATTGGAGATGGTGGGGGCCCACTTACCAAGCCACACATCCCTTGCCTGGCAATGGGCACAGATATTCAAGGAACCTGGTCTGACCACAGTCAAGTGGACAACAAGGTGATGGGTAGGTGAGACCAGAACCATGAAGCCCAGATAGAGAAGAGCAGAGGGACCCCCCCCCATTTCCTGCCCATGAAAACCCCCTCCTGCTGCGGGTCTCACTCCAGGCCCGCCTTCCCCACCTTCTCCAGCGCCCACCCACCTTTCTGTTGCTGCCACAGGTTTCAGCTCCATGCCTGGCATGAACACCCCCATGGCGTCTCCACATCTGGGGGCTCTGTTTCCACAGAGTGTGCTCAGGAGAACAGGCACTGCCCAGCCCAGCCACAAGGTAGCCGGTCCCAGACAAGGTCAGCGTGTCCGGCTGTGAACCTGAATGCCGGCCCTGCTGCCCGGTCACTTAGCTCATCTGTGAAATGGGTACGGAACAGGCTGGAGCTCACGGGCATGCTCGGCCGGCTGTCTCGCAACGGAAAGGGCCGGGCAGGTGAGCCCTGGCAGGAAGCCTTTTGTAACCGTGCCTGCGGCAACGACTTGGTAATGTCCCAGAACTGACCCTCAGTTTCCCGGGCTGTGGAAGGGGACCGCAGCATCCACTCTGCATGGGTTCCGTGAGCCTGAGGCTACTGCGCTCACTGAGCCTGGCACAGAGTAGGCGCTCAAATTATACTGCCTGTGAGCAACGGAGCTGCACGCTCACTCCCGGCCAGCCTTGCCCATGGGACAGGCGCTCTGCGAAGTGTGCAGATTGAGGCTCCAAAAGCCTCATTCTCTTTGCCATGGCATTTTGCCCCTTCCACCCGCCATGCAATAAAATCTTCGAGTCTGAGAACAAGTCAGGAAAGTTCAAATGTCAACCAGGTTAACATTAAAATGGTTAGAGAACAGAAACGGTAATTGGGGGGTTGAGGGAGGGGGTCTGCATGTTGCGAGAGGAAGTGATCTGGACAGAGATGTTTGTCTTGGCCGTGGTCGGGGAAGTGACGTCCCGGTGCGGGTCTACTGGGATATCAGCCCTGCGTGTTTCCATCCAGATTTCGGCACTAAAGTTGGCAAAAACGAGGCCATTTTGTTAAACTGATCTTCGAGGCGTCCACCTCCCCAGCCCATTACAACACACCTACCCCTTGACTGGAGAACAATGGGGAACACGCGCCATAAACCAGGGCCGGCCGGCCTCGCGTAAAGGGGTTTTATGGGGCAGGTGTACCCGCGTTTATCGGTCTGTAAAGCGGCGCGTTCGTGCCGCTATAAAGCAGAACATTTGTTTAAAAAGAGAGAAGGAGAAGAAAAACATATCCACCTATTAATTTAAAAAAATCCAATCGCCAGGAATCCCGCAGCCAATGGGGCACTTTATAAAACCTTGGCCATTTTATCATCTGATGTTTTATGCGTTTTGCAAGGAGCTTTGCTGAGATCTGGGAACAGAAAGGCAATTTTGGGGGCGGCGGGGAGATCACAGAAGAACAGCTTTGTTGAACTGTAAGGCAGTTTCCAGGCCCCGCTCAGGAAAAGCAGCCATGTCAGCGCCTGGGACCAGGGACGCGCTGGAAGGTCTCCGTGGCGGTGGGCTTGGCGGCCGGAGGGAGGGAGGGAGGGCGGGCCGCCCTTCGGGGTGTGACTGGGAAACACTCCGATGGGAAGTCCTGTCGGAGTCTTTCTTGCCGGCTTCCTCTCGGGAAGGTGGCATTGTTTCTGCCCACAATGCCTGGGAAGGGGTAAGTGCGATGGCTGACGCATCCTTCCAAGCGCGCCGGCTGCCAGAGCGCGGCTCCCTATTTTTGTTCCTCGCCGAGCAGGTCTGGGCTATTTATAGGGGAGATCGTGCCGGGGCCGAGGTTCCACTTCCCCGGAAAGGCTTCTTGGCCTGGCGTTTTGATTAAGAAACCGTCTAAACACAATGCGAGAGGCACCTCCGGCCCGCAGCGCCCTGTGTGTAAAAGGCAGACGCCGCCCCTCCCGCTGACAGCTGCTCCCAAAAGACTCCTCTTCGCAGGCAGGCCCAGGCCCAGGCCCAGGGCACCCCACCTGGCCGGCGCACTTCCCGCCTTCTCCCCCCAAGCTCTTTACGGAAAGCCGCTCTCCAAGTCACTGCCCCCCCACGCCCGCACACAATAGAGTCCCCCCCGCAGGGTTAAAGGAGGGTGTGCATTCAGAGGGAGAACAAAACAAATGTTTGAAAAACCCGTTATGGGTTTCATTTCAGTCCCGCTCTCAGCTCTTCCTCGGCGCCAAATGCCGCCCGCATGCTCGCTGCAGATGTTCGCACAGCTGCCCGCGCACAGAGCTGACGGTGCGCAGTGTGGCCGCCGCCGCGGGGGATCCCAGGAGAGTGACCCGAGGGGACATAAAGCAGGGACAGCAGCCGTAGAGTCTCCAAACTGCTGCCAGGGGGCTCTCTCTGAAATGCAAATCTGAGCACAGCACCATCCTGCTGGCAGCCTGCTGTGGCTCCCCATTGCCTCTCTGCAGCACAACTTCCAAAATCCTTCACCCGGCACCGAAGGGCCTGCTCAGCACACGCCTGTTTCACTCTCGAAGCCGCCCCCACCCCTGCTGTCCCCCGACCGCCAAGCCTGTACCTGCTGATTAGCCAGCTGAGCTGCTTGCAGAGGCCCCACAGCACGCAAACT
>NC_081852.1:60452358-60509858 GCF_963259705.1 Myotis daubentonii | reverse complement strand
AGAAACGAACTCCCCCGCACCACTGGTGGGAAAGCCAAATGGAGCAGCCACCGTGGAAAGCCTTTGGCAATTTGTGATGATGTGAAGCATCCGCTGACGATGTGACCCACCGGGTGAAAGAAAAGCCTTTACAACTAGTGGCCTCATTTGTCACAGCCACAACAGGGAAACGCACAATGTCCGACAGATGGGTGACAGACTGTGTGCACACTCAGTGGACAGCTGACCTGTGCAACCACACACATAGGCTGGAGGAGCGTGGACCCACCACAACTCCGTTTGAAAAGGTATAAAACTGTATGGAAAGGATGGAATCACAGACAGTCCTTCATGGTATTTCAGAAAATTCAAACCAACGCATAACAACATCACAGGAACAAGAATCGAGAGCAGGGAGCGGGAGGAGGGCTTACAAAGGTTGTGAGAGGGGGCGATGGAAATGTTGTTTTGATTGTGGTCTTACACGTGTCAAATTTTATTAAGTGCACACTTTCCATGCGTGCACTTATGTCATTTGTCACTCTAAGATTCTGTTTTCTGAAAAAAGAAATGGCTTACCAAGTGTGCCCCCTGTGGCCCAACAAGTAGCCACGTTTGGGGAAAAAAACCCTCGCTTGCCATTCCCAGTTCCATTCTTTGCCTCTGTTTTACACAATGAAATATCATTTCCCACAAATGGTGATGGCTGAAATAAAAAAGACATTACCGAGAGGTGGTGAGTCCGTGCGGAAACGGGGCCTCATACATGCTGGCAGGAACGTAAAGCGGTGCAGCTGCTTTGGGAAACTGTTAGGAGGGCCTCAAGATGATACACACGGAACTCCCAGGGGACCCTGCAATTCCCCTCCCAGTATGCAACCAAAAGACATGAAAACATGTGTCCACACAAAACACGGCACAGAACTGCATTCACAGCGGCATGGTTCACAAGAGCCAAAGACAGACAATCCAGAGGCGCAGCGGCCCATGAGGAGACAGAACAGCATGGTCTGTGCTCACATGGAAGCTGTTCACAGGAATGAGTCCTGCTCCACGCTGCTCCACCCTGCCCCACGCTGCTCCACCCTGCTCCATGCTGCTCCACCCTGCTCCATGCTGCTCCACCCTGCTCCACCCTGTTCCACGCTGCTCCACTCTGCTCCACCCTGCTCCACCCTGTTCCACGCTGCTCCACCCTGCTCCACCCTGCTCCATGCTGCTCCATGCTGCTCCACCCTGCTCCATGCTGCTCCACCCTGCCCCACGCTGCTCCACCCTGTTCCACGCTGCTCCACTCTGCTCCACCCTGCTCCACCCTGTTCCACGCTGCTCCACCCTGCTCCACCCTGCCCCACGCTGCTCCATGCTGCTCCATGCTGCTCCACCCTGCCCCACGCTGCTCCATGCTGCTCCACCCTGCTCCATGCTGCTCCACCCGGAACCCTCCAGACATTATGCTAAGTGAATGAAGTCCATATAGCAGGCCCGATACTGTGACTCCGTTTATGTGACGTGTCCAGAACAGCCACACTTATAGAGATAGAAATAGACCAGAGCTTGGCCCGCGGGAGGAGCAGGAGTAGGGGCAGGAATGACCACTAATAGAAATAGGGGTCCTTTTAGGAGTGTTGACATGTTCTAAAATTAGATTGTGGCGATGGATGTACAACTCTGAATGTATTAAAACCACTGAGCTGTATACTTTACGTGGGAATGTGGAAAATCTAAGAAAAGTATGACATTACAAAAATAATAAATTCTATGTCCTCATGCAAAAGGAGATGCAGATGAAGAAGCCAGGAGTGCTTTTTAAGTGTGAAATCTGCTTTTTATGTGCTGACAGCTGAAGTCTCCGATGGGCTGGCCAGCTACCCTTGCTCCATCCGGCCAGCTTCCGGGCCACACCATCCTCTTAGGACCAAAGAAAGGTCCCTGGTGGTCCGTCTGCAAGAACCCTGGCCCCGCGCTGTCCACCCCCCTGAGAGAGCCGCCCTCCCTGCCTCTCTGAAGGTGCTGTGTGCCCCGCCCTCACCAGCTCCTGCACACGGTCACTCCCGCTCTGCACCAGAGTCCCGGCTCCCTCACACGCCAGGCCCCGAGCTTGTCCTGCCGGCTCCGGCTGCGTGGTGCTGGTTAGCATCCCATGTCCCTCTCCTGTGCACCTGACACTCAGACACGCCACCGAGCCCCTCTTTCCCACCAGCTCAGCCGCACAAGCCAGAGTCACTGGCTGGACAGGTTTCAAGGACCTGCCCATGGCCTTCAGTGATGGATAGAGGGCCCTCCCATCGGCCTGGGAGGAGGAGGAGCTGGGAATAGAAGGAAAGCGCAGGCAGCTCCGACAGGTGAGCAGTGGACAGAGACATCCTCACCCAAAGGCCATCCAAACAGCCGCTACACGCCCGACACGGGCCCCGCTTTGGAAAGAGGGGTGCTGGCAGATGTCAGAAAATAGCGAGGGAGGGACAGGACCAGAACTGGGACCCGGGTGGCCACCGGTCCGAAGGCCAGCCTTGCTCAGTACGTAGAGTCCACTTCTGTCCCTTCCGCCCTGAACTGCCCAAGAGCAACAGACCAGACTCCACCCAAAGTAAGTGTGAAAGTCAAGGAAAACGGAAGGCAAGTACCTGCCTTACAACAACATCCGAGGGGCAGATAGTTAGCTTCACTCGTCCCGTAATAAATTTCCACGGAACCCCAAAAGATTGCCTCTAAAAGCAATGAATTCAGTCCTCAGATGATAATGGGTCTTTTACTGTCTTTATTTTTATATTGATTTCAGAATAATTGTTTGCTGTTAGATTGGCTAAGTGTTTAGCTGTTTGCATTTCCATCTGATGCTAATTTAACTTATTACTGGGAGTTAAATCAAGTGCACCCCAGGCAGTTCCGCAGGAGCCCCGCCCACCGTGTGTCACGTGGGCGGCTTCCTGGAGGAAGCCACGCAGACCTCTCCCGTGGCTGCGGCAGGAGACGCCCCAGAGAGAGGCAGGATATTCTCCCAGCAGCTCGTGCGTCTTCGGTGCCGGCATCTGTCTTCCAGGGAAGATGGGAGGACGCCGATATTTAGGGGCATCAAGTGATGCAGTGCAAGCACCTCTCAGAACCGTGGTCAATATTCTCATGTTTTTAGCCCTGTTTTCAGTCATAAACATCATTCCTCATAAAAAGAAATCATTCTCTTTTCGGCCAGCAGCCCCTGCAGTCGATGTGCAGTCGGCGGAGTGGCCATAATGGGCTGATCAGGTTGGGGCACATGTGGGGGCCCCCGGGCCACGCAGGCCAAGAACACGCTGGTGCCTTAATGTCCGCGAGCTTTATTTGGGGAAGGAGAGCTGCCAGGAGGGAGCAGGTCCAAAGGCAGCAACAAGGGGAGGACGTTCCCCGCGGCCTGACATCACCTGTTTCACAGTCCACTCCGATCCCCTTTTCTCCTCCCAGCTCCGCCGACAAATCATTTTTTTTAAAGATCGACTTTATCGCCTGGGAAAATGTGCAGTTCCTTCTAAAAGTTAACGCCTAGATACCGAGCAGAGGTCGCGCTGAAAAGGAACATTTTACAAAGCACACACTTCAGTGTTTAAAAGTCACGTTAGCAAAAGAGATGCAGGTAAGAATCCTGTTTCTAAGGCGGCCTGCTAGACGCCCGCCAACACCCGGCAGGCGGTGTGCACAGGCGCTGCTCCGGGCTCCTGAGGATGCAAACAGGAGGAGGGTCGGTGCTGAGCTGCTCCCGGCCCACAGGCTGTGGGGGGCTCAGCCCCACTGCACCCACAGGCGCCCGGCTCCCCAGCGCGTGCTCCGCGGGAGGCCAGAACCTCGCCTGCTGCTGTGCTCGGTCCTTTATCAGCAGAGCAGCCTCCGCACTCTGGCTTACACAGGGGCCCATGGCGCCTGCTGGCCTGAGCGCTGGGCATGCGAGGAGCAGCTGAAGCATGAGGAATGGACTCGTCTGCAGAATGTGGCTCTGAAGGCTGAGGGCGGGGGTGACCAGGTGTTACCCCTGCAGCGCAGCGACGCCCCACGGTGAGCCATGGCCCCGAAGGCTGTGGGGATGTGCAGGCTGGGGCCTGAGCGACCACGCCTTGCTCCTCAGTCT
This sequence comes from Myotis daubentonii, assembly GCF_963259705.1. Taxonomy (NCBI): domain Eukaryota; kingdom Metazoa; phylum Chordata; class Mammalia; order Chiroptera; family Vespertilionidae; genus Myotis; species Myotis daubentonii. The sequence continues at coordinate 60,505,780 of NC_081852.1, read as the reverse complement.
CCTCTCGCTTCCCTCTTGTCCCCAGCAGCAGGGACGAACTCAGCACCGTCTGGCACACACTCTGGGACCTGTACATCCGGGGGGACCACAGGGCCACGGCTCTCACGGACACTGCCTCGAGCCAGGATCCCTGCCCCCCTCTCTCGAAGGGCCACAGCTGCCTCTGGACAGAAGAACCTGCCTGGACCCAAATGCACAGGAGGTTTGTGTGCTTTCCAGGAAAAGGGGGCGTCAGTCCCGGCAATGCCACCTGTTGGCCTTCCCAAGGATGGTCTCCTCCCAGAACGGCTCCCCCTGTGCCTCCCTCTGCACCCCCCCCCCCGGCCCCGTGCAAAGGCAGGTGTGCAGAGCTCCCCCTCCAGGCCCGGGCACAGGGCTGAGAGGTGCCAGCTGCCTCTGCTTTACTTCTCACAGACCCCTGTGACCCTGTGGAGGAGGGATTATTTGTCCTGCTTTATACATTTTTTTAAAACCCAAACACATAGGTTAACATTCCCCAACTCACAGAGTGAGCATGTGGGCTGGTATCTGTGAGGCTCCAGAGCTTGTACCCTCAGCTCCAACCGACAAGATTGCCTGAGAAGCGCCACCCAGAGAAAGACTAACATGTGAACGAAGAAACACAGTACCAGCCAGAGCCCCTGTGTGCCACCCTCTTTAACACGCGGCCGTGCTCCTGAGCTAATGCCGCCTCATCTGAGCTGCCTGACAAAAGTGTGCGTTAGTGAGGCTTCCTTCCACACTCTGACGTGCCTTGGGAGCTCAGAGGATCCAGGCTCACACGTGTGCGAAGCAGGAGAAAAACACCCGCGAGGCTCTCCACCAGGAGAGGACACGCTCAGAGTTCTACCTGACGTCCAGGATCCAAGAAAAGTCTACAGCTGGGCCCGCCCCTCGCCCACTGGCCTGCGGGGCCTGCCGGGCACAGGCGAGAACAGCGCCTTGAGCCCACGTGGAAGGGGCGGCTCATGAGGACCAGCTCTCAGGGCGAGCCCATTTGAATATTCAAATTGGGGCCACGTACACAGGAATCCCAGACAGTGGCTATGGTTTTTTCCATTTTGGAAAACGCATGACAAATCTTAATTTCTTGTTTTAATTTAATGCAGATATCACTAAGATATGTAAACCATCCTAATCATGCTAACAGATTAGCATTTCCGTTATTCCGAACGCACTTATCCTTTCTAATATGTGTACAGTTTGTGAAGGTTACATGTTTCAGTGTTGTAATGTTCCCAAAGTCACCCATGACCCACATCAACAGCACTGTACAGTTGATAGCATGATCTCATAGCCTTAAGCATGATCTCACTAAGAGGCACACATTCCGGAGTGAACCCCAAAGAGACATTCAATTATTTGTAGTAAAACCGATACAACTGGGAAGAGGCGGCTTCCCTTCTATAAGCTGCTTTTACGCGAAAGGCAATCTACACACTCATTTCCACGCATGACAACCCCACGTGTCTGCCCGTTATCCGCGGCCACAGGTGGGAACAGCAGAGCAGAGGCCATGACGTGCCGAGGCCACAGGCTGCGGGGAAGCTGCAGGGATCAGGGCTCATCCGGTGCTTCCCACAGCCAGCCTCCTGACACGCCAACTACCTTCTGGGAATGGGAGTCATGGATGTAAGAGGCTGAGCCTAATAGTAGGAAAAAGTGGCTTTCAGATAGCTATAAAGGCAACAAAACCTTAGGTTCTAAAATTGTTAAGGAAAAAATAGTATGAAAAATATTGATCTATTGAGGTTTATGGTAACGGAACGACAGGAACTGTGTTTACAAATACGTGTTAGGGTAGCACCTGTAGCACCCCCAGTGATCCTCAGCTCACCACTGGGATTTCCTTTTTACAGACAGACAGACAATCGAGGCAGAGAGGGGGATAACCCGTTTCAGGCTACACAGGTGGATGGCGGCAGAATTTAGGATTAGAACCTAGGTCTGTGCAAATAATTATTACAGAGAAAAGTTCTAAGGCCTCTTTTACCCTAAGCAATGGGTTGTGTGTGTGTGTGTGTGTGCACGTGCGCGCGCGCGCACACACACACACACACACATATATGTATTTAACAATAATAAAATCCTATTAGTAAAATACGACACAGTCCTATGCATCAAAATACTAACTAATCAATATCTTTGGCTAAAGTTTTCTAAAATTTCTCAGAAAAATGATCAATGAAGTAGAAGAGTTTATAGACAACAAGAAGCCAACTTAGAAAATGGAGTTAAATTGTTATCAGCTTAAAACAGACTATTACAAAATCTGACTACATAAAATTTTTTCTTAAAAATTTTCTGTGGACAGAAATCAAAATAGAAATGACCATCTTTAATATGCAAAAAGTTCTTACAAATAAGACATTATCCAATAGGAGGAAGAAAGCAGGCATTTCACTTAAGAAACACAAATGATCAATAAACATAAGGGAAGATGTTCAATCTCAATTATAATAAAATTTTTAAATAACAAGGACAATTTGAAAGCACCTAAATTTTTAATCCTACTTCTCATAATTTATTCTATGTAGAGTTGCACAAGTACAGAAAGAGATCTATAAAGATAGTCACAATGCTGCCTGAAATAGCTCCAAACCACACAAGGACAAAAAAAAAAAAAAAGAATCTGAACACATATTAATAGGGCATTAAGACACATGTTGGTTTATCATTTACACACACACATTCCCTCTAAAATATGAGGTAGTCATGGAAAGAAAAACCCAGCTATCTTCACAATCATGCTGTTTAGCAGCTATTAGATGGCAGTCTCTACCCCAAATTTTCACAGTTAACTGGCAATTGTCTTTCAGGACATTTTCCTTACAAACCCGGCTCAGGATCTGCACTGACTGGAAACATTTCTGATTGACTTTGTTACAGTTTCTTTCCACTCATCAGTACCCATTGTATAGTGAGTTCCCAGCCTGCTCAAGATCAGACTTAATGGTAAGTTCTGAGAAACTGGAAAGAAATGGGAAGCTCACAAGGAGAGTAATGTGTGAGCAGCAGCCAACCACCCAGAAGACACCCAGTCCTTCTAAGTCAGGCTGCTACGCGAGGAAGATTCAGACTGACGTGACCCATTACATTTAAACTGAGGGGGGTTTTTGTAAACCAACTGATTCAAGATAATTTCCTTGAATTATATCTTTTCTGAAAAATAACCTTAATGTGTTCATCGAAGATTTGAGGGAAGTATTAGTAGTACACACAGTAATCATAGAATTATAGGCTTCCCACAACAAAGTTTCCCTGAAATTGTATGTTCCTCTTAGAAGTAACGATCTCTAACATAATTTGTTCTTAAACCCCAAGCAAAAATTTCACCGGAAGCTGGATGAAAGCCTTTTATTTAAACCTTCCATATTGGCACCTTTTTAAAATATATATATATTGATTTTTTACAGAGAGGAAGGGAGAGGGATAGAGAGTTAGAAACATCGAAGAGAGAGACATGGATCAGCTGCCTCCTGCACACCCCCTACTGGGGATGTGCCCGCAACCAAAGTACATGGCCTTGACTGGAATCAAACCTGGGACCCCTCAGTCCTCAGGCTGACACTCTATCACAGTGATGGCGAACCTTTTGAGCTCGGCGTGTCAGCATTTTGAAAAACCCTAACTGAACTCTGGTGCCGTGTCACATATAGAAATGTTTTGATATTTGCAACCATAGTAAAACAAAGATTTGTATTTTTGATATTTATTTCATATACTTAAATGCCATTTAACAAAGAAAAATCAACCAAAAAAATGAGTTCGCGTGTCACCTCTGACACGCGTGTCATAGGTTCGCCATCACTGCTCTATCCACTGAGCCAAACCAGTCAGGGCTCGGCATCTTTTTTTAAAACAACAACACTGCGATTGGAAGCAGGGTTTGGGTAGGTTTGTCAATCCCAGATGTACTTACCGTAGGAAGATTATAGCTTAATTACAGCCCGGGAGGGTCAGCAATGTTCATATGCAAGATGCTTCCGCCGAGTGTCACTTGGGTACAATCAATTAAAATGCACGGCGGGTCGTTCAAAGGGAAACTCCGACACGAGGGCCCGCTGTCACGCTCCCGGCCCGCGCGTGCATCAAGAGGTTAATTTCTCTGTTGCTCTGATGCATAGATGCAAGTGTCATATTTCTATCAGATACTCACCGCTCACCTAGATGATTGATATCAATTTCTCTTCATAATATGACCAGCAAATAAAACACGCGGCGGCTCTAATATATAAAGAAATAACATGTGACAAGGTTCCCTAAAACACTTCTGCTCTGGACCTCACAAGCTAAATTGCTTTTGCTGGCCCCTTCCACCTCTCAGCATGCTTGACAGACAAATTGATCGAAACATTGGGAAATAATATGCTTGCAAAATTTCTCTGGGTGAGTTTTCCGTCTTTTGAATTTTTCATACAGGAACAAAATGAAAGATTGCCTCCTTGATTTTCCCTCCATTATGCGGCCCCATCTCATGTACTACAGGCGCGTACAATACTTCAAACAGCAGCGAGGCGTTGTAAACAGAACGTGGAACATTTTTCATGAAACACCCAGGCCGTGTGAAGTTAGGCGCCCGGGCGGCAGGCGGCCCTGGCCCGCAGATCGGCTGCTCCGTGTAATGAATTCATACATTTGAAGTTGCCGGAGGGCCTCTCGTTAGACGCCGGGGTGTTTATTACAGGAAATACTGCCTGGATCATTTAAGAAGTCAGAAGGCTGGGTGATTTGATTAGAAATGTTGACGGTGGAGGTGTGTAAAGAATGTCACTCACTCCTATTTTCCAACTTCAATATGAGGACCCTTCATTTTTCCTGACTTCCTCGAAGCCCGCTTGGAGCCGCGGAAAGGGGGACCCGGAAACTTTCTGAGGGTGCACTGCGCGCTGGCGGCTGGCCCGCCCCAGGCACTTGTTACTCTGGGTGCACGGACGCCGTCGCGTAGGAAACAGATGAGGGCCAAGGAGCATCCTGATGACATGCGGCCTCGGACGATCAGGGACCAGAGAGGCCTAAACGCGTCCCTGCACTTCATAGCGGCCCCGTCTACCCCGAACAGCCCTCCCGGCCGTGCCTCCTGCTCCCCAGCCAGGCCCTCGGGCGCTTCCGGAGTTTTAAATTGATGTCTGTAGTGTTACAGAATGGGCAGAGTCCTCATCCATTTAAATTTACACCTCATGAAAATTCTTATTAACTAAATTTTCCCCTCAGTACTCGCAGGTCAAGAATCGATGAATAGTCAATTTTTTTCAGTCAAAATTAAACAAATCATAAAAAATGGCATAATTCCCCGCATTGCAGATTAGATTTAGTGGGTAATATCTGCCAGATATGAAAAACAGAACTCATTACGTTGCACTAAAATAATTTTCACCGCAGTCTTTTTATTTCACTTCATCAGCTTTCACCAGTTTTGATCCGTTTGTTACAATATTTCACAAAATAACTTGGCTTGAAAATAGACTCTGCAGGTCCATGCCCCGAGGCCCCCTGGGCGTGAGGTCACCTTGGCAAGAGATGCTGGTCCGCCGGGGTACTGGGCCCCTCCCACACCCTGTGAGCTGTCACAGCCGGCCACCTGGCACCCCCGATGGAGGCCGGGGTGTGGGAGACTCACAACCCCACCCACAGAAGCCATGGAGACGGGTGTTTGATGGATTTCTTTTCCAAATAAAATCTTAGTTAAGAAGACAGAGGGACATAAAGGTCCTTTGTTCCTACTCAGAACCTTTGATGCGGGTACAACCTGGACTCTGGTTGTTAATGACAGGAAGGCCACTGACAATATTCAAACACAGCACAGCCTGTGGGGGCACGTGGAGGGTGGCGTGGCCCTGGGGAGGGGATAACTTGGTAAAGAGAAATGGAAGGACCCGCCCCAGGAAGGAGATGCGTGCTAACTCCACTCCAAAGGCAGCCGCATGCGGTGACGGTGGTGGCAGTGAGCGGTGCCGGCAGGCAGGCAGGACCCGCGGCTGACAGCACCCTCTATAACCGAAAGGGAAAGTAAAGGGTCGCTGTGTGAATGCTTCGTTGCCTTTTAAAGCCAGAAGAAACGTACAACCTGCAGGCGCAGGTCAGTGTCACAGCTCTGAGGACACGCGTGTCCCTGCTGAGGCCAGGTGCTACCAGGCACTGGCATGTCCACAGTGCCCCGCCCAGAGCGGAAGTCCTCATCCCACTGCCTTCGGCCACCCTGAAACATACTTCTTTTTTTTTTTAATTTAAATTCTCTATTGTTGAAAGTATTACATGAGTCTCCTTCCCCGCCCCCCATTGACCTCTCCCTGGCCCCTCCCACCCCAGCACATGCCCTCAACCCCAACTGTCTGTGTCCATTGGTTGTGCTCATATGCATGCATACAAGTCCTCTGGTTGATCTCTTACCCTGAGCCCTGCCTTCCCTCTGAGGTTGTTGGTCTGTTTGATGCTTTTCTGTCTCTGGATCTGTTTTTGTTCATCAATTTACTTTGTTCCTTATATTCCAAAAGTGAGTGAGATCATGCGATACGTATCTTTCTCCTACTGGCTTAGTTCGCTTAGCATAATGCTCTCCAGATCCATCCATGCTGTTGCAAACGGTAAGAGTTCTTTCTTTTTTACAGCAGCATAGTATTCCACTGTGTAGATGTACCACAGTTTTTTAATCCACTCATCTGCTGATGGGCATTTAGGCCGTTTCCAAATCTTAGCTATTGTACATGTGCTGCTATGAACATAGGGGTGCATATGTCCTTTCTGATTGGTGTTTGATTTCTTGGGATATATTCCTAGAAGTAAGTGGGATTACTGAGTCAAATGAGAATTCCATTTTTAATTTTTTGAGGAAACTCCATACTGTTCTCCACAGTGGCTGCACCAGTCTGCATTCCCACCAGCAGTGCATGAGGGTTCCTTTTTCTCTGCATCCTCACCAGCACTTGTCATTTGTTGATTTGTTGATGATAGCCATTGTGACAGGTGTGAGATGGTACCTCATTGTCGTTTTGATTTGCATCTCTCTGATGATGAGTGACTTTGAGCATTTTTTCATATCTTTCTTGGCCTTCTGTATGTCCACTTTAGAGAAGTTTCTATTTAGGTCCTTTGCCCATTTTTTGATTGGATTGTTTATCTTCCTTTTGTTAAGTTATATGAGTTTCCTATAAAACTTGGAGATTAAACCCTTATCAGATGTCACATTGGCAAATATGTTCTCCCATGCAGTGGGCTTTCTTGTTGTTTTGTTGATGGTTTCTTTGGCTGTGCAGAAGCTTTTTATTTTGATGCAAATCCCATTTGTTTATTTTCTCCTTAGTTTCCATTGTCCTAGGAGATGTGTCGATAAACATATTGCTATGAGAAATGTCTGATATTTTGCTGCCTATGGATTCTTCTAAGATTTTTATGGTTTCCCATCTTACATTTAAATCTTTTATCCATTTTGAGTTTATTTTTGTGTATGGTGTAAGTTGGTGAGCTAGTTTCATTTTTTTTTTTTTTGCATGTATCTGTCCAGTTTTCCCAGCACCATTTATTGAAGAGACTGTCTTGACTCTGTTGTATTCTCTTGCTTCCTCTGTCAAATATTATTTGAGCATAAAGGCTTGGGCGGATTTCTGGGTTCTGGGTTCTGTTCCATTGGTTTATATGTCTGTTCTTGTACCAGTACCAGGCCGTTTTGAGAATAGTGGCTTTGTAATATAGCTTGATATCTGATACTGTGATCCCTCCAACTTTGTTCTTCTTTCTCTGGATTGCTGCAGCTATTCAGGGTCTTTCTTTATTCCATATAAATTTTTGAGAGTTTGTTCTAGGTCTGTGAAATATGACGTTGGTGTTTTAATGGGTGTTGCATTGAATGTATAGATTTCTTTGGGTAGTGTGGACATGTTAATGATGTTGACTCTACCAGTCCATGAACACGGTATATTCTTCCACTTGTTTCTATCTTTCTCTATCTCTTTTTTCAGTGTCCTGTAGTTCCAAGTACTGAAACATACTTCTGAGCAATTTCCAGTCCCTCCTGTGCCCACCCCAGTGCTCGCAAGGCCAGGAAGCACAGGTGTGCCTCCATGTGTCTGCACCCACCAGTGTTCTCAGCTCTTGGCCTCAAATAATGGCTCTCATGTGGCCGAGCACAGAAGTGACAGCAGAGTGGCCAGTGCCTTATTGTCAGTGCCTGGTTCCCATGGAGACCGCACAGGGTGAGGTTCGTCACTGCCCACGGGGCAGCGGAGGGCAACTGTCCAGGCAAGCAGGGGCGACTGCGTTCTGACTTGAAATACCGTACGGAGCCGGCCAGTGTTGCTCAATGGTTGAGCATCGACCTATGAACCACAAGGTTGAGGTTTGATTTCCGGTCAGGCACATGCCCGGGTTGTGGGCTCGATCCCCAGTAGGGGATCTGAAGGAGGTAGCTGGTCAGTGATTCTCTCTCATCCTTGATGTTTCAATCTCTCTCTCCCTCTCCCTTCCTCTCTTTAAAATCAATAAAAATATATTTTAAAAAAGAAAGGAGGCCCTGGCCGGGTGGCTCAGTTGGTTGGAGTGTCATCCTATACACCACAAGGTTGCGGGTTCAATCCCCAGTCAGGGTGCGTATGGGAGGCAACCGATCAATGTTTCTCCCCCATATCCTTTTTCTCTGAAATCAATAAACATGTGTTAAAATAGATAAAGAAATACGGTATGGAAGACCGGCCCTTAACGTGGACAAGGGAACTAGCTATTAAGTGAACCTTGAAGGAAGGTACTGGCTCAAGGCACAGCCAGAATCCTTGCTGGGTTCTGGTTGAGTCACGCACAGACCAGCAGCAAACAGGATGAGGACAACTGTTGTCATCGCTGTTACTGCCACCACCGCCGCCATGACCGCTGCCACCCAGGTCCGGGGCCAGGTGTCTGCTAGACATCACCACACGGGACCGCTGAGAAGCATCCTGTAAGTGGTCAGCACGGGGCAGTGCTGGGCCGGGCCAGCGGCCAGACTCAACAGCCCGCAGCCTCATGGGCCACGGGGACAGGAGGGAGCGAAGGCATCACGGGCTTGTCCTGTGCCATAGTGACAGCCACAGAAGCTCCATGGGAAATGGGACCTGCACGCCGTGGATGGTGTCTTCTACCACAAGACGTGGCCTGACAGACAGAAAACCTGGATTCCAGGATCTAATCTGATCCACGGAGCAGGAAGAGGCGTGGACGCAGCCACTGCAGCTCGGGAGGAGCTGGCCCCTGGTGACCTCGGTCAGGGGCGGGAGGCCTGTGATGGCAGAGGTGGGAGGAGAGCAGGAGCGCCACCTGTCCCCTCCCTCAGGACCCCGGCCTCTGCAGGCCCAGGGGAGCCGCCCAGGGAGCCACTCCATGAAGTCGCCTCCTCGTGTCTCCTGGTCCCTGTGGACGTTACAATGACTAAAAAGCAAAACAAAACAAAACAGTCCAAAAGCTGGTCATTAGCGGCAAATCTCTAGTCTAGACTGTCTCCCAAAGCATCTCAGATATTCTGCAGCAGCGGTTCTCAACCTGTGGGTCGCGACCCCTTTGGGGGTTGAACGACCCTTTCACAGGGCTCACCTAAGACCACCGGAAAACACATATATAATTACATATTGTTTTTGTGATTAATCACTATGCTTTAATTATGTTCAATTTGTAACAATGAAAATACATCCTTCATATCAGATATTTACATGACAATTCATAACAGTAGCAAAATTACAGTTATGAAGTAGCAACAAAAATAATTTTATGGTTGGGGGTCACCACATCATGAGGAACTGTACTAAAGGGCCGCGGCATTAGGAAGGTTGAGAACCACTGTACTACAGTTTTTTAACGCTCTCCTATAGTCAGGTTTTGGACCAAGATCACTTGTTTTTTTGACCTGGAGCAGAGCTTGGCAGGAGGTCTTTGGTGAATTCTTTGGAAACGTCTGATTCTCTCAAATCCCAGGACATCTGTCCCCATGCGGGGCTCCTGGAGACCTCAAGTCCCAGGGCACACGTCCTGTGCAGGGCTCCAAGCGAGACCTCGCAACAAGGGGGGACACCAGACAGACCCAGCGGCCGGTGACGTCACCGTCGTCCTGCTTTGTAGACCTGCTCCCGTCTGACGGCGCCACCATGGTACCCCTCACCCTGGGACTAGCCTTGTCATCAGAGTCCTTACAAAAGGAAAAGGAAAAGGAACCGAAGCCATGCCCGCAAGGTGGAGGGCACGGTGCCAGGGCTCCTCCTCCGGGCCTCCCTCCAGGGCGAGACCCCACGTGCCTGTGCGCGAGCAGGTGCCGCCCGGCCTCCCCAGAGCCCGCGCTCCTCGCCCCGTCCTGACGCCTGGACATGCCGGTGCCGGGCTTACAGTCAAAGGGAAGCTATTCCTCTAAATCGTTTATTTTGTTTTAATGCGTCTTAAACGGCACACTGCTTAACATCCCGGAAGAGCTGCGCCGCGGCACGGCAGCACTCTCAAGTTAGGAGGGACAAATCCGGGAGAACCTTGGCCATTTGGCTTCCATATCTCTGAATTGGTATTTCAATGACAGATGTTTGTTGCGGCAAAAACCTCTGTCAGAACAAAATTAGGTGATCTATCATTTTAAGATATGGTCTTCATATACTGTTTACTCGGAGATATCACTTGCCTCAAGCCAATTTTGACCAAGAACATTTTGTGATATGGAAGTGATTTGTATATCATCATTTTTGTGATAAATGTAGCTCTTGAACACAAAATAACCCACATTCCACAGTATTACCGTTCAAACTCCCGCACCAGTAAATCTACACGAGTGCTTTTATTACCACTAAGATGCTGGAGCCAGACTCCGGCGGGTTCTTTCTCCCTTGAATAAGGTTGCCACTCGCCTGGCTTCGGACTGGGGAGACGATTTCTAACCCGCGTCTGGGGCGCCCTGAACCCCACACTCTGCCCGCGGTTTCTGAACCTGCTCGGGGACACGGCTCCCATGAGGCCTCGGAGATGCCGGGGACGCTCAGTGGACTCACTGCGCCCGGGGCTGGCTGACAGGCACAGATCATGTTGGACAAAGCCGTTAGCTGCCCAGAGACGCCTGCTCCCGGCCCACGGGCTGGGGGCGGGGAGATGCTAGGAGCGGCCCCTGCTCTGGGGACAGCAGACACTGTGCCCCCAGCAGGTGGCCAGGAAAGGCAGAGGTGACAGACCTGCACGCCAAGCACAGGGAGACGCGGGAGGGGGTCACAGGTCGGTGGTGGCTGGCGCTCATAGGAAGGCGTCTGTTTCCAGGGAAGAGAGAGAATAAAGAGTTTTGCTCACCCCTTTTCCAGGCCGCTCGCCTTAAATTCCCAACAGCATGGACCGCCCCCGGCGGAGCCCAGGGTTCCCGACAAGAACTCGGGCAAAGCGAACGTGACGGCAGCATTTACCAGGTGCTCCCTGCCCGCCAGGCCGAGCTGGCACTGCCCGCCTGCTGGTCACCGCCGGTGACGGATGACTCAGCCGGCCACTCAGCCTCGCCGCCGGGACCACGGGAACCTGCCACAGCCCGCCGGGCGTCAGTGCTGGTCCCCACCAGACCCCAGACGCCCCGGCCCAGGGCGCGCAGCCCACACCGCCTGACTGCTGGAGCGAGAGAACAGGCACCATCGGAGGTTTCCTTCCAGCCTGTCCTGTGATCGTGCCCAGTGCTGCCGCCACACATGCAGGACACACCAGGGACTCCTGGATGTCACTGTGACAGGACTCAGACCTGCAGTCCAGCCCATCGGAGCCCAGGTCGGGGACCCCTCCCAGGCAGGGTGCCCCAACCTCAATACCCCTGGGCCCAAACGCTGGCGAAAGGGCACCAGGCTGTGGGGACGGCGCCTCCTGCAGGGACATGAGTGCTCCACGCCACAAACCAGCTTCATAATTCCGTCATCAAACTCGGTCGCACAGAGAGCACAGGCCCCTGGGAGACGGGCACCCACGGGCCCTCTCCTCCAGCCGCGGCCAGGCGTGCTCAGGGCGGGACACACCCACACAGGCCCATCAGGTGGGGATTTATCCGTCGCTGTCTGCGTGGCGCTGACACAGGTGCGCGCTGCGCGCTGTGTAATTAGGAATGTGTCTACCGTATCCGGAGGACCACAAATCACAGTTGAGCAAAACAACTTCTAACTCTCCGTATTTTACATCCGCTGTCCGTCTGTTGCTCTCTCGCTGCGACGTGAGCGCGAGACGCCCGGCGGCAGCATCACTCACCAAGATGTATCACGCAGCCCCGATCGGAGGGGCCGAGGTCCGCTCGCCAGCGTCACACCCCTAACTCATCCACCTGCCGCGTTATTCACGCCACGCGTTCCCGGCCTTGCAGATCCGTTCGCGGGTAGGCCGCGCCTTTCAGTCTCTCAGCCTCTCACCTGTCAGTAGCTCAGGAAGCCATCATTCTTTAACTTGTGCACCCAGGCGGCCCTGGCACGCTGCAAAACGGTGCGTCACAGCTGCCCCGCGCGGTTCCCTGTCCACGCTGGGCCCAACAGAACTTCGCGTGTGGAGCTGGGGTTCCAGCCGACGCCCAGCCCAGCTCTTACCTGGGTCAGGGGGTGGAAGGTTACAGGTGGCATTGCCAAGGCCCCGCCCTCTCTAATCCCCTGGGGAAAGCAGGGCCGCTCTGAGGGAGGGAAGCGGGGGCGGGTGGGGGGGAGGATAGAACCACGTTCTCTAGCCCCCAGCTGAGGATGAGACCTGAGGGGTGGGCGCGGGGCAGGCTGGGCACAGACAACACCCTCTGAACGGACTGCCCAGCTCCGCATCTGGAGCCAGGCTGCAGGGGGCACCCAGTGAGGATGCTGAGAGGCGGTGGGGAAAGCAGGTGGAGGAGCAGATGGTGGGGACATCCAGGGGCGAAAAGAGGCGGGGGAGGAGGAGGAACCAGTTCCCAGGGAAGGGCAGGAGGAAGGCTCCTGCTTGCAGCAAGGCCTTGCTGGGCCCAGGCTCACCCCCATGCACTCGGCACCCTGAACAGCCTAAACCCGCCCAGCCCTCCCCATCCCTGCTTCCGGCCTTTTCCACACACAGAGGGGACAGGCACAGCAGAGAGGGACCAAGGGTCACGATGCCCCTTCCGCTGGACACTGCGCACAGCAGCCGAGGGGAAGTTCTCAGTTGCTGGACGTTTAAGCCACGGAAGCACCATCCCCGCAGCCCAGGGACGATCCATCCTGATAACGACCAGAGGGAGGCCCGGAAGGACCGGGGGCTTGGGAAGCAAAGGCTCGGGCGCGTTCTGGGTGAGCGTGAGGTTAAGTGTATTTAACTGTTTGCCGCGCTCCCAAAATCAGCCGCCCCCGAGTGACGGACACTGCTCCCTGCCAGCCCGCTCGGCCCACCGCTGCCCTGGCCTGGGAGCCGGCAGGTAAAGGCCGACAAGAACATCCAATTCTTTTCACTAGAAAAGAAATTGCCGGGACGAAATTTCTGATAATTACAAAAAAAGGTCTCATAATAGTCGAGAATGTTTAAACCTCCACATGAGATGAAATCGACAGGGTACGTGGGTGAGGGGACAGAGTGGAGCCTGCGGTGACACCACTGGCGGGAGGTGGGGGGGGGGGGCGGGGGAGAAGCCATGACATACAGGGCAGCCAGACTCCGCTCAAGGCCCCTGAGGGCATAACAGGCAAGACGGGCCAGCTCTCACTCACTGGACTCCGCCAGAAACAGAGCCCGTCCAGCACGCGGGGCACGCAGGGCGCAGCGGGCACTCCGATGTGTGTGGCGGGTGACTGGGGACCTGTATCCGCCAAGCACTTTTAACCGAGTGCGTCGTGTTCTTGTGGGTGCCTCCAAAATGCCGTCTTTTGGTTTTAACTTCGTTTCGGCAAAGTGACCTAGAAGAGGTGGTGTGCCTTGTTCAAGGTCACAGCTGGTGAGGGGCAGAGTCAGGACTGGCTTAGCCACATCTCCTCAGCCTCCATGCCCAGTGTTACCCCAGCCAGAGTCAGCGTCCCCAAGTACGGTTCACAAAGCAAGCCTACTCCCTCCTGTGCGCTGCCCCCCTAGCCCACGGGACGCATTCTGAGACCCCGGTGGATGCCTGAAACCATGGGTAGTGCTAAACCCTAGAATACTGTTCTGTCCTAGCTGTACGTACGTTAAGCATGAAGTTGAATTTATAAGCTGGGCACAGTGAGAGGTTAACAATTATAAAAGAGGACAGTTGTAATAACTGTCGTAAAAGTTATGTGCACGTGGTCTCTCTCCATCGGAATGCCTCCCTGCCCCGCACCGGCCCCTCCTGTGCTGACGTGAGGTGGCCCAGTGCCCACGTGGTGTGAGCAAGGAGGTGGGGGACGATGTAGACATCTTTGGGCTGCGGTTGACCGTGGGTGTCTGAAACCTGGGATGGCGAAACCGTGGATGAGGGGGACCCACCGTAGTGAGAAAGCCCAGCTTGTGTCCTTGCTGCCAGCGGAGAGCTCGCACCAGCCTCCTGGCCCCGCCGAAGTGTCGTCAAGGTTAAGCGTTTTACGTCCGTCACAAAAACGCCCATCACATTTAATGCAGTGATTCCAGGAAGTGCCGTCTCCCCGCTGGTGTCCTCTGACAATAGGTGCCAGGCCCACGGGAACCCAGGGCTGCGGCGTCCCCCCATTGAATGCGGGGAGACGCCGAAAACACATGGGGGTGGGGCGGGGCGGGGCGGGGAGGCCCAGGAGGGCCGGAGCGGATTCCCCAACGTCGTTCAACGGATTTTCTCTAAAAAACGCTGTATCCAGCCAGTTGTGTGATGCTTAAAACATAAGCTATAAAGTTCAGAGGGGAATGGTGACAGAGTGCGTTGAAGGATTTGGGTCATGAATGGTATATAATTTTTTACAACAAGTCTTGCTCCAGTAATAAAAGGCTTTATTCGCCCGTGCGTTCCGAGTCAGCATGGAGCCGGTGCGATCGCCAGTGCCCGCCAGCCTCTCATCTGCAGGCTAAGCTGCGCCGAGAACGTGGGCTCCTCTGCTTTGTCGGAGGGTCCCTATTACACAGCTCATTACAAGTGTCCCTAACTCTTAGACAACTCTCAGCTGACGCCGTGGCGTGGACGCCGTGGCTAATGGAGTGGAAAGCTCCCACACGAGTCATTCGCGAGTCTGCGGCGCTGCATTGCTAATGGAGGAAGTTTTTAATCATAAGCAAATGCAATCATTTATGTTAAGCAACCCATGGGCCTGGTCAATGTAGCACAAACAGCCATTAAGCAAAAATTATGACAATCAGGAAACTCGCAACATTGCCGACGTGGCAGTTTAGGCTCTTGTGGAATCTCATCAACTTCGTCTTGGTGGAAGCGAACCCCACTTCCCACGCGCGCCACTCTGCACTGCGGAGCGGACTCTGTGTCCTCAAGGGCAACCGTGATGTCTGCCGCCAGACAAGACGCCATCTGAACACCCACGTTTACAGCCCTGGCCGTGTGCGACCCTGGCAAATCGCCTAAGTGTCGAGCACCTGTAGGAGCACGTGTGACCACAGCCAGGGGCTGGCTGGCGCAGGGCGGGTGAGGGGCAAGCAGCTTCTGCTCCCCCACTGGGGGCTCCGGCGGCAGAGGAGGGCCTGCCGGGGAGAGCAGAGCCTCACTCCCTGCCTCACCACTTCCGCCGGCACCGACCCGTCTCTGCTGATGGAAGGATTCCAGAGGAGATCGCCCCATCCCCTCCACCGTCCAGGGGAATTAATCCCCGAGAAAGGGAAGGGAGGTGCAATGAAGTCAGAGAATCGCCGATGGAGGACAGCAGAGACTCCCCTGAATCCTTAAGTGTAGGAAGGCAGCCTGGCCGACGTGGCTCAGTGGTTGAGCGTCAACCTATGAACCAGGAGGTCACGGTTCAATTCCCGGTCAGGGCACTTGCCCAGGTTGCGGACTCGACCCCCAGTGTGGGGCGTGCAGGAGGCAGCCAATCTGTGATTCTCTCTCATCACTGATGTTTCTCTCTCTCCCTCTCCCTTCCTCTCTGACATAAATAAACATATATTTAAAAAAAGCAGAATAGGAAGGCACTGCTTGGGTGTAGGTGCTCAGGGTCGCCCTCCCCGCCCCCTCGGCAGGAAGCACCTCCCGGGCCCTGGCGGCAGCTACGTTTATTCCGGCCACTTCCCTCCGACGCCCAGCGGCCCGATGGGACAGAAAAGCAGCATTCTGTTTCCAGAAGCCAGCGTTCGAAAACTGGCAGTATCTGCTTCTGAGGGAAGAAACCGAGTGTCCTGGCGAGTCCATGTTTAGATGCTTCCCATGAGATTCAGGAGCAGCCACACAGGCAGAGGGTACTGCAGACAGACCTGGGCTCTGACCAAACGCTGGACGACAAGAGCCCGTGGACAGGCCACAGTGACAGAGGCTCCCTGGGCAGGTGTCACCGGTCAGCTGCCTGATGACTTGTGGGTTTGTACTGATGTGACACTGCGTTGGCAGGACACAAAGTTCTCAGCTCGTGGAATGTGACATGTCTAAGTCTGTGCGCACAGTAGGCACTCTGCCGCAATGACAGGGAAAGAACAACAGAGAGTCGGCTAGGATGGCTTCTGCGGACTGAACCCACATGTGAGGTGGCTGAACCGTTAGTACAGAGGAGGGAGGAGACAGAGAGCTCATCCGGACTTCCTGGAGGGACACGATGTGAAGGAGACGCCACCTCCCCCTCGGAGTGCCCTGCTCCCCGGAGCCGCTGTGGAGCGAAGTCCCACAGAGCGCCTGTGCCCACACTCGGCTTCCAATCACGCGCCTGTGGCATGACCGGGGTCTTCCCTTCTTCGAGATGGGAACGCACACTTCCCAGGAGTTTCTGTACGACGCACACATCTTCACGTCGCAGAGCTTGTTTCTTTCAATTATCTCCACATCCGCTTAATCCGAGTCTTTATATGAAGACGCACATCGGGCCGAGCCCACTGTCACGGGCTCAGCGGCGCCGGTCCAGAACGCCCCGCGCCCCGTCAGGATGATTAATGAAGGCACCTTCTCACAGAATGTCACCCTCTGCCTTTTTAACAACTGACCTTTCATAGAACACTCCTGAACTCATAATTCCACTTTTGTTCGGTTTCTTATTAGTGGAGTTAAAATTAATACTTAGGGGAATGATGGCCGAGGTGATGCACAGTAAATCTCCGCGCACACCAGCCTTCCGCCGCGCTGTCCGCGGAACAGCCGCTCGGGTGTCGGGGCAGCACAAGCATCCGCAGAAACTCCGGTCCTTCCAGAGACCGATGAAAGGCAGCGCGGACCTCCTTTGAGAACAAAGATGTATATTTTGAGAAAGACTTTAAAAAGTTTGTGGGATTTTTTTGAAGGACCTGATCAAATTGTCAATGTCAGTCATAACTGTAAGAGAATTTACCCTTATTTCGTTTTCTTAAACATTCCTGATGACTGAAGTGATCTGTGGCACAACAGACCGTATGGCCCACATTTATCTCTGAGAAGTGACAATGTAATAACCTGTCAAGGCAACATAATATGCCAAAGCCACTCACCTTACAGTGGGGTCCCACGAAAAAAATTAGCTGTTATTACCTCGAGAACTCACCCCTAAAATAGAAAAAAAAATGATTGGGAAGTGGAGCTAGAACAGGGGTTTCTTCTAATTATCACTGGGAATAGCAAATTACTTAAGGACTCAATTTTTTCACCATGCCAGTCACTTCTATACGCAGACATTCCTAATTTCTATAAATCCCTTAAGGGCCCAAACTAGTTTTAGCTTCAAAGATCTTAGAGGACCCCAGGGCACAGTAAGAAGGAGAGAGTACATGCAATTATTAATTCTTATTAATATTTGAGAACAGTCGTCTGGATAAATATTGGAAGTAAAGTGTACAGGTAGGCGTGTTGTCTTAGGTTGACCCCACCTGCATACTGCATGTTGTTTTAACCGCCCTAGTGCTGAGGTCACTCACCTAAACAAGAACCGCAGCCCTGAAGGGCAAAGAGGATGCCGGCGCCATCAAATGGAGGGCCCTGCCTGCGAGGTGCACACAGTCCGCAGACTAGGGAGTCACCCCACAGCGACCCAGCAGCCCCACAGCCCGAGCGCTGCCCATCTGAAACCCAGACCCAACCGTGGTGACTGTCCACCCCCGCCGCGGGGACGGAGCGAGAGCACAGCTGCGGGCAGAGCCGACGAGCAGCCCTCATGCCAGCTGCTAAGAGGGGTATCCGAGATGGAAATGGAAAGCGAGAGAGAGAGGCCAAGGGAAGGGAGAAAGGGCAAAAATGATCCGACACACTGCATGCAAGAGGCCAGATCCACTCTATTTTCACAAAGGAGCCGACGCGGAGGCTCCGGAGCCGGATGCACAGCGGAGGCGCGGCGGGCGCCTCGACTCGGCACCGCGTGTGCGGGTGGCAATCACAGGAAGACACAGGCGATTTGCACAGGGCGCGCAGTCACACACAGCTTAACGCGATTTCCAGCTCGGAATGAGAGCCCAGCGGAGGGGCTGCCACTTAAAGGGGGAAACGGGGAGTCAGCTAACTCAGAGGAAAATGGCAGTTCCCCCACCAGGCAGCGGGTCAAGGACATCAGAGGGAGAGCGAGAGGGGAGGGGAGGATCAGGGCCCCATCCTTAAAACTCTGAGACACAGAAGTCCCGGGCACAGGCCATGAAAACGGATGCTCTTCATGCTGCCAACATCACCAGCTCATGAAGAGAGCACACCCACAGGCCTTCCCCCTTGCATCCTCTAACGCTTCCACCAAGCCGGGCTCACTGTCCTCTCACATCTCCCCCCAACAGGCAGTGTTTCAGTACCGGTTCCCGGGCAGGACCAGCTTCCGTTCCCTCACAGCCGGTTAGCCAAGGCGCTCCACGTTTATATCTGGCCGTTGGTCACCGGCAGCGAAGCTTTCAGGCTCACAGACACGTCCACGCCGAGTCCTGAAGACACGGCCGGTGCGCCCGCCTGGTCCCAGGCACAGGCCGGAGGAAAGACAGATGGAACCACAGCGAGGGCCGCGAGCAGGGACGCCTCTCCCTCTGAAACCCCTGCAAAGGGAGCGTCGAGAACACCTCCCAGACGAGGGCTGCGGAGCTGCGAGGTCCGTCCTCCGCCTCCCGCTGTGCGAAGATGGTGCCCCCCCCCTCCCAGCTCCAAATGCAATTGTATGTGGTAGACAAGTGTTTTCAAGCAGGAGCTCTTGGAACATGCATGGTTCAGTCCGATTCTCGGGGAGGTTGGGAACAAAACCCGGGCATCTGCATCTAGCGATGCACTCCTGAAAATGAGCTGCAGACGGAATGTTCCGGTTATAGGGGCTTTTACCTCATTATTGTAATTGGAAAAATAATGAGTTCCTATTCCATCAAAACACCACAACCAACTCCTCTCATTATCACTCACACACTTTGTAAACACCTACATAAAAATTCAGAGACGTCTGCATAATCTATATAATTTCAAACACCAATTATCTAATTATTTAACATTTACTGAACTCATTAGCAAGTTCAAAAGTACGCAGTTCTCAAGGATACGAGGCAATATCAGAGGCAAATTACAATGTATTTCTACTGCAACACACACACACACACACACACACACACACACGGCAACATAAACAAACATTGAAACAATGTGTCAAGGGTCCTGAGATACTATCAACTCCACCTCAGGTGGTAGTGACAGATCCAAGACCTGCTAAACCCTCCGGGCAGGGGGCAGGTGTCAAAGAGAAAGCCCAGGAGTTGAAACAAGGAGACAGGAGGACAAGGCCCCGCTGGGAGGAAAGTGAGGACACAGTGTGCTTCCCGCACCGGCCACACGGGGCACAGCTGAGGCGGTTCCGCCGGCTCCTTCATGGCAGCGGGTCTGCTGATACTGCAGTGACGCTGGGCCAAGGTACTTTGTAAGTTGCTACTGCATTGCATCATGGGAAACTGAGGGATCTCTGTTGCCCTCTCCCCACCCCAGGGCCCATGGTTTCACAGGGACAGGTAAGACAGAGGCAAAACACCGACAACAGGACACCCTGCCCGGGCAAAATGATTCCTAAGATGGAAGTGCAGTCATTCACGTGTTTCTCAGAAGCTGTGATCACAGACGTCACCAGGCTCCTTGGCCGGAACCCAGGCTCCCCATCTAGGGGGCCCGAGGGACAGCGGCCTCAGTGGTCCCCAGGGACAGAGACCATCACTCAGGACAAACATACTCACCAGAGCCAGCTTCTCATCCCTGCGCAGTTTGATTTGTTAATTTTAAAAGCGATGCCTTCACTGAGAGTGGACTGTGATATCAACTATAGACTGGGGGTGATCACCACATGTTGTTGATAATAACAAACTAGAGGCCCAGTGCACAAAATCGTGCACTCGTCCTTAGGGGCTGCCGACTGCTGGCCGAGGCCTGCCCCCCTTCCCCGTCCCCCCCACCCCCAGTCACCTGCCGCCACTGCCACTACCACCGGCCAGGGCCTCCCTCCCTTCCCCCCGGCCGCCCCGCCCCTGGTGGAATTCCCGGACAATTCCAGGTCGAGGGGGCAATTTGCATACTAAGCTTTTATTGTATAGGATGCACCGTCTCGGGGTGTCTGAGGGGGGGAGGGTGTGAAGGGGAAGTTTCTGTACCTTCCCCTCAATGGTGCTGCCCTAACAAAAGTTCATTAAAAAGATGGAGGCCTTCTCGAACTTTGCCTTTCCACTCGACATAATGGCATGTTAACCATTTTACTGGGCTCCCGTGTCCACGTCCGGTCGCACCGCCCTGCCTTGGCTGGCAGTGGTTACCCGGGGGCACAGCGGCCGGCTCGCTGCTCGTCTTCCTGGGCAGCGTATTTCCGCAGCAGAGCGATGGCGCTGGCTCCAGTGACAGCAGGCGCTGACAGACCGGACTAGCTCACGCGGCTGCCTCGGGGACCCACAGCCTGGGCGCTGCTGTTGGCCTCTCTGGGGAGCAGGTAGGAGGCGTGTCTCGGGACAGGCGGACGGTGGGATCCGCTCCCTCCTCCCCGCGGAATCTTCCCCAGTGCCCGCCTCCAGAGCTTCTCCTTCATCACGTGCTTTTTGTGCATCTCTGTTCGTCTCTCCATTATTTACCAACTAGAGGCCCGATGCACGAAATTTGTGCAAGAGTAGGTCTTCCTTCCCCCGGCTGCCGGCACCAGCTTCCTTCTGGCACCCGAGACCTGGGCTTCCCTTGCAGCCCCGGCTTCATCCAGAAGGTCGTCCGGAAGGACGTCCAGTCTAATTAGCATATTACGCTTTTATTATTATAGATATTTCTGTCTCTTTGCGGACAGAATCGCGCCTCTGCAGCATTCTAGCGCCAGGCTGCTGCGCACGTGACACACAGAAGCTCGGAGTGTTTGGTGAGTGGAGCGCTAATGCCATTTCCGTGTTGAGCAGGTTCAGGAGTGTCCTGTGTGCCCGCGGGTTTCCGCACAGGGTGTCAGTCAGCCACTGCTCTCCAGGTGCTGGGCACCGAGCGCCCGCTGGGACCCGCCTCACCCAGCCTCAGGCACCGCCCGACCAGGAGGCCCTCGGGGCCGTCAGCCTGCGCACAAGGGCGCCTTTCCTCCGCCACAGGGAGCAGACGAGAGGTGTGAATCTGACTCGGGGAAATGGTACATTTACCTCAATTCACTTGAACGTAACGTTATTACTAATATTAATAATTTCAGTTCTAGAAATCATGCCAGTCTCCCAAAGAAAGAGTTCTTGACCCAAAATATCAGAGGACATTAAACTGAGAGATGATCTACTGATGCGAATCATTAAATCGATTTGCATTTGCTTACAGAACCCGTCCCGGAAATTAAAGTGCGGGCGGCGGGGGCAGCGCTGTGCGTGGTTGGGAGGGGACGTCCTGGTGGATCCGAGCTCGATGTCATTAATTTCCCCACTTTCCCTCATTAACAAGTAAAGCGTTTTTACTGCTTGAAAAGTTTTCATAAATAGGAAAAGGCTGAGCAGCTAACAGTTTTTAATGTAATAGACAAGGGCTTTTAATATTTTTACACACATTAATGAGAAAGCTAGGAAAACATTCTAGAAGGCTCTGTGCGCATGGCAAGCAGAGCCTGACCCGGGAAGGACCTGAGCATGTGTCCCTCCCGGCCTGTGGGCGCCGGCCCCTGCACTGCAGTCCTGCAGCGATGTCACCAGGAAGCCCGGCGCCTTCCTCCACGTGCCCGCGAGCCCCACGCATCATCCCCGACAAGGTGGTCTCCGTACCGTGGGGGCCACGCTCCTGCCCGTGACCAGGAGGTGCGCTCGGCGCAGAATTCTCCACGGAGATCAAACCGCTTACCTGACGTGGGGATGGGGACGAACTACCTGGCACGTTCTGTAGGGTGACGTCCTCACCCCCTCACGTGATCGAGCACCTAAGCTGGGAAAGGCTCACGGGAAGAACGTGAGCTTGGAGTGCATATAGTTACCAGGTATCCTGATGGGGAGAGGCTGAGGAGGGCAAGGGCCACTGCACTGCCTGCACTGAGGACGAGGCGCCTCCAGGCCCCGTGCCGCCCAAGCCCCCTCGGCCTTAGGGGCCTGTGCAGGGGACCGGGTGCCGTGCCCTCCCCTTGTCCTGGCAGAGCCGCAACTCCGGGATCAGAAGGGGCGCCGGCTGTCCGGGAACGTGAACGTACTTGACGCCACTGCGCTGTGCACTCAAAAGCGGTGAAAACGGTCAGTTTTGTTACAAACGTTTGACCACAAAGGAAGGATGTCGTTGAGTCAAAACAGTTTTAATTATGCGGACACACAGGGGGCTTCTGCCACCTTGGCCCATTGTCCTCGGAGAGGCCCTCACCGGCTGCCCGACCCGGCTGACCACTTGGGCACATGGAGCACATTTTCCCTCTAGTTTATGCCTCTGGGCCACCGTACCAGGTAAATAAACTGAAAATGGATTTTAGAAAGAATATTAGACATATTTTAGGTCTGTCAGTTCAAACGACCCCATAAGGCCTTGGGCCGGAGGGCAGCGGGTCCCGTAAAACAGACCTCTCCCGTGGGCTCCCTGCAGCGGCCGTGACTCTCCCTAACACGACACCGCGGCCCCGCCGTGACAAAGAAGTTCATCATCCGGGCTGCTTGGCCAGCAAAACGGCTCACGTTTGCAAACACATAACTTCCCACGCAAGCAGACTAATTTCCTGAGACACAATTTGTCAGAGAGTAAAAGAAAAAAACACCTTCATATGTCATATGCTGAAGTAACTTTAAGGGTTCCGTAATAATAGATGCAGATGGGGACCCACCTTAAGGACATTTTATTGCTTATATTTTAAATTCAGGAACTCCATAAATCCTGAACATGCTTGTGGCCCTCCGATATTAAGGCTAAAAATGTAACTCTGAAGTTGTTTGTCAATTTCTTCTCCAGAAGGCAATTTACAGTTGACGGTATTATGTCTACGGCATATGGATCTTCGGGTCATAAAAATCTGGAGTGCTCTCGAGAACTCGAAGGCAAAGAAACAAGAAGCTCTCCCTGGTTAATCACCCCTTTAATTCGGGGTCCCCGGAGCTGGCCTGAGGAAGGAGGGCGGGAAGGAGGGAGAGTTACTGACATGGACACGCAGGTCCTGGGCGGAGACCCGTCCTGAGAGGAGGACCGGCCGCAGGAGGCAGCACCCGGGCAAGACACTCACACTGAAATTATCACTCGATTGTCAGTTCTCTCCTAAAGCATCCTGGCCGATTTAATCAAGGAATGAAGCCTAACAAAGGAATCAGCGAGCTACGGTTTCTCCTTTTTAAACTTATACGTCGTATTAAATGGCCTAAGGAGGCAGCAATCTGAGCCCAAGGTCCCGCCCCACCCCTCCGCACTGGGCGCTGCCTCCATCAGCACTGGGAGGGAATGCCCACCGCACCCACGACCACAGCCCAACCCTGACATCCCATCCTCTCCCCATGGAGCCACGGCACCGGAGGCTGAGAGGCCCACGCCTGTCCCTGGACGTCCGCCCGGTCTGCTCCTTGCTCTCAGCGCTGTGGGCAGCCGTCGTCTTGATTCTGCCTGGGGACCACCACCACCAATGAGGACCTGCCCTCGGGGATGGGGAGATCCGATGACCTAAGTCCTAAGATGAGCCTTCAAACCCCAACACCCCGGGACTGATTCTCATCAGACGGACAGTGACTGATAACACAAGCCCGGCAGCTCATTCCTGGCACAGGGTCAGGCAAGCGGGCACCGGCTTTCTTCAGGGAGTCTGAAGAAAGCAGACTGGCCTCAGCCTGAAGTCTCCAGCCGTGGAGCCCTCACCAGACGCCACGGTGGCCCTGGCATGACACTCAGTAACAGGCTGGCCTGGACGCTGCCCAAGGGCCCTCACAGGTCTGACCACCTCGGGGTCTGGGAAACGCAGGAGCGACCCGCGGAGGCGGGCGGGCGGGGCGCGGGAGCACCTGGCCACCAGGGCCCTCGCCGTCTGCCGGGGCAGCGCCATCTCCGTTACTGTCTGGTGGAAAACAAACCTTTCCTCAAGGCCATGAACGAATGGCTTCACGCAAACCAAAGAAAGCCACGTACAGCTAGAGAGACGCCTCGAGAGAGACCCCTAGAAATAGACTCCCCCAGAGAGAGAGCTCCCCAGAGCCACGTGCCCAGGCTGGGACAGGCAGATGAGACCTGCCGGGCGTCCTGGAAAAATGCCCTTGAGGCCTCCCACAGGCCTGAGGTTTAACTTTGGGCTGAACAAGCCACAGCGCTGGGCCATCCGGATGCTTCCTCCTGAACCTGGAACCCAGGGTCCATATCACCTCGTCCTGAGGGCAGGAGGGCTGGCGCCTCTCTCCCCACCCAGCACCCCACACCCCACACCCGGCCCGCGGCCGACCGGGAACTGCACGGGGCACCCATACCAGGCAGGACCTGCGGAAACAGGCCTTGCAGCACCGCTGGTGGTGAGAGAGGTGTCAGTCTCAAAATATTATTTTCAATAAAAGTTTTGTTTACCTAGAGAAGATTTAAACACACCAGAAACTTTGAAGGAAATAAGTGGCCCAGTTCTTTTTAATAAAAGCAGCGCCCGGTTACACCATAACTCTTCTTCACGGAGCCCTGGACGGAGAAACACAGATCACAAAGCCGCTATTTTTCCGAGGATTTTCAGAAAAGAAAGCTGCTGTTCAGGAAGGGTCCTTTCAAGGCTTCGGCAATAATTCAGAAGAATGAACGGCCTCTGTTCCCCGAGTTTTAGAAGTTTGGGGTTTCAGTGCAGAGCATTAAAGAGGCAGGATGGAGGTGCTGGAACGCACACACATGTGTGTGTGTGTGTGTGTACACGTATGTAGATGCCCGCACTGGGGTGCGACCCACAAGGACACCGCTCTGTTGGAGAAAGGGCTCAGTGAGGAATCGGCAGCTCTAAGCTTATGCTTCTGCTGTCACGGGCTAAGGCTTAAAACGCCTTCTTCATAATCGCCTCCTCCCAGGATGGCTGGGTGCCCTCATAGCTTCTCTAAATCCCTGGAAGGCCGCTCTGGCCGGGGTGTGACTCCTCCGCGCCTGGGGCCCTGCCCCATCGTTCCTTTGGAGAGGGACCCCCCCACACACACACACACACACACACACACAGCAGACTCGGAAGATGTCACCTCTCAGCTGCCAGCCCAGTCCTTCCCCCCCACCCCCGACCTGCGCGGTCCTGTGTGAAGGCGTCTATGGGAGGAGCAGTGTCCACATTCACACTTTCAAAACAAATAATGGGAAATTTTTCAAGAGTCGGAGATGGTTTAGATACCAGAAAATAGGGAAGCCACATCAGTGATAAAACCGGGAAATCAAAACCCAGCGGCAGAATGGGAGCGGCCTGTCAGCAGTCCTAGGAGACGCGCCGCTGTTTCCCGTGAGGAGGGGCAGTGATGGGTGCCACCTGGCGCAGGACCTGGGCATCCTCCTCGCTCCCAAAGCAGCACGTTTGGAGCCCGGGTTTCCAAAGCACACAGGAGCCGCTGGGCATGCTCCTTCCCAGGCACCCACCTGGCACCGGCCCCAGCGCGGCCCCAGCTCCGAGGGCCCAAATGCAGTCAGGACTGTCACCTGGGCTCCCCTCAGCTAGAGTCCAGAACTACAAGGGACAGAAAGGCCGGTCCACAGAGGCAGCCGCCGATGCAGAATTTGAGTAGAGGGAGCAGCCACTTCGTCCCCCGAATCTTCTTCCTGAGGCAGCCCTGCCTCCCCTGCTCCCCACATTTATCCAGAAAGTGCACCCGCACCATCTCCTGGAGCTACTGAAAGGTTAAAGGCTGTGACGAGGGCACAGCTCCCTGAGGGGCCTGGCCATGACAGAGCAGGCGGGTTCCCAGTACCAGGCTTGTCCTCCTGCCATCCCCGCCGCTCACCCACCATCCCCGCCGCCCCTGACCCCCACCCGCCGCCCCTGACCCCCACCTGCAACCCCTGCCACCCACCCGCTGCCCCTGGGGCTGCTGGCCACTGGAGGGAGAGACCACGGAAAATAAACTATCCACAGGACAACAGGAAATCATGGCCTCTTCCTCTGATAGAAGGTGAAGGAGAGCGTGTGGGGAACACGGCCAGCCACCACCGATCCCGGTCACTATGAGTGTGGCAGACGCTTAATACTGCGCTGGGTGGACACGCTGACGAAGGGAGGTGGGCAGGTAGTTTGTGAGGCTGTTTTTTTTTTGCTCAGTGAACTAGCAAGCACACCACCCATTACTTTCATTGGGTTACTTGTTTCAAAATTGAATTAATCAAATTAGGTAAACATCTGTATTGCCTCCCACAGCCCCAGCAGGGCTGTCAGCTGGCAACCCATGTCCTAAAGGGCGGGTGTGGCCATGACCTGCGGAGGGGGCCGTGGCCGTGGCTTGCTGAGGGGGCTGTGGCCGTGGCTGTGGCCTGCGGAGGGGCCGGCTTGCCACCCGAGTAGGAAATGGTGAGTGAACAGGCAAGCCCGCCACACTGTCTGGCGGCTCGCTGGAATGCCGTAATTAGAAAACATTTTTCACGGGGAAACCTGAGGTTTCGCTGCCCAGAGAAATTGGATATTTCAAAAGACTCCTCGTTGGTTAGTGAAACATTAGTATTAATGGCAGATTAATATTAATATCAATATGAGGGCTGCGTAGTAGCCTGGGGAAGGGCGGGAAGGCTGTGAGAACCAGGGCTACGCTGCCCGGTCTGCTGTTCCCTGTTGGCAGCATTTTTCATCCGACAGCATTTTTTTTTAACTCAGAAACTCAGATGTGAAAAACTCCACGCATTGGGAAGAGGCGTCAACATTTGCACTGCAACTGATTAAACCTTTATGACTGAAGTAATAGGTCCGGCTTCGGTCTCCCCAGTGGAGAGGCAGGCGGTTGGCTAACAGGAGCACGCAGACTCGGTCCGATCCACCCGCCGCCTCCCCTCGGGTTGTGTGAGCACCTGGCCCGCAGCAGCGGTGGGTGCGAGGTGGGTGCGAGGGGGCTGCTCGGGTGCTGTGTCTGGGAGGTGTTCTGAGCCCTTTGCCCTGGGTTGAGGGGCGGCACAGGCCTGGGAGGGAGGTGTTCTTGGCAGAGGTCCCAGCCCCTCCCAGCACCTGCTGATGGACCAGGGGCCCTCTCAGGGGCTTCCCGGCTCCCACTCCACGCCTGGGCCTCGACAGGAGTCCTCATCCTAACGGGGCCCCAGGGACTCCCCCCGAGAGGCAAGAATCCGTGATGGCAAGAATCCTTCGTGCCAGGTGACTTTGGGATGGCGAAGAGGGGTGTGTCGCTCCTCGTTCCCTTTAATTTCGTCCAAAATAAATAGCAAAAGCCCTTGTGGAAACCATGAAGGGAAGGTCTTCCCAGGTCACAGTCAGTCTCGAAGGAAGCCTGGTTGGCGGCCGTGGAGACGGGGTCTCGGGGCGGCCGATGTCAGGACGGCTGAGCGATGTCCCCGCAGTGGGTCCCCGCCGCGGCCATGCCCCGCGGCTCACTGGTCCGTGACAGCACGGTCCCTGGAGACGGTGGTGAACCGGCTCCGCCGCTCCCGTGCCGGCCAAGGTCGCAGATGCCACTGTGTGAAAAGCCGTGTCTCGGCCTTCCCCAGGAAGAAAAGTCTTTTTGGTGGTGGGACAACTTCAGCCTCTGATCCAATGGCCCGCTCTGTGCTGGGGAGGGGGACTTCCGTTTCCCGGGTAGCAAGTGTGACCCAGAATCATAAACATTTTGAGTCTTGTTTTTGTTTTGTTTTTAATACCTTTTATTAATTTTTTACAGAGAGGAAGGGAGAGGGATAGAGAGTTAGAAACATCGATGAGAGAGAAACATCAATCAACTGCCTCCTGCACGCCCCCTACTGGGGATGTGCCCGCAACCAAGGTACATGCCCTTGACCGGAATCGAACCTGGGACCCTTCAGTCCGCAGGCCGACACTCTATCCACTTAGCCAAACCGGCTAGGGGATTGAGTCTTGTTTTTTATTGCTCTTTGAAAAGAGTAACACTGTAACATGGACTTGAGGCAAATGTGGTGAATGTCACTGTGCCAGTTACGCTGAGGAGGAGTGTGCTGCTCGCCATCTGCACGTCGGGTGAGGACTCGGGACGCCTGGCCGCACAGCATCTCACAGTCCGAGGGAGACGCTGAGCGGAGCGCCCAGCTGGCTCAGGAAGGTTCAGGGATCAGTTCCCAGGCGGGTCTGTGTGGTCATCAGCCGGGTGAGCGTTAAGACGTGTCGAGGAAGGTCACTGGTCCGTGCCGCGCGAACTCGTAAATGCCTGTTAAAATCAGCGCTTTAGGTGCACTCGCGCTGACACGGCCACGCGAGGTGAGGTCGGCCCCGGCGTGTCAGTGCTTCTCCTTGTGCTCCAGCTCCCAGGTCCTGAGGTCACCAGGCGCAGGCGCATTGCCCTGCGACCCCAGCCCCAGCCGGGAACACCTGCGTGTCCTCGCCGTCGCCCGGGGTCCCGCCCTCCCTCCCTTCCTCTTCCGTCTCAATGTTGAGATGAACTCCTGCCGTGATTTATGTAGCTTTCCGGTGTCTACGCAGGTTTCTGGATAGCCTTAGACATGTCACACGCTGCTGCAGACATGTGTGCAAATACACTTCATGCATTTTACTTGGCAACGAAAAACCTCCCCGTTAGTGTTTCCATGCGCTGATACCGAGGGGCAGCACAAAGGGGAGGCGGGTCGGCCACAGAAGCTGGTTTAAGTCTTCAGGCACCTGAACGAACGCAGTTTATACCCTTCCGCCAGATCTATTTATCATCATGCCCTTGTTATAAACGTGGACTCTTTCTGCAAACTCACATAAACAGGTAATTGGCGCAACTGAAATTCTTGTCACATATTTATTGCACTATCAGCTAAAATTTTTTAAGTGACAAGAACCAAAATAATCATTAATTTTTATAGGGCAAGGATCTGGCTTTTTGTCTGACACAAAGCTGTATAAAAAACTGCTTCTGATTTTATGCACATTGTTTTTAGTTAATGATTTTCAGCTGTTTGTTGTTCCTCTGATAGCATGAAAATGTACCATATGCCCAGCCAAAAGACAAATGATTAGCAAATGAAATTCCGGACAGCTGTCTGACGGAGCGCACTGGGTTGATAGCATTCTGCTATCATAATTAGCTTAAGCTTTGGGTTAATTAACTTTCTACCTGGATATGCATAATAATAGCAAGCTGCAAAAAGCAAGAAGCTTTCAGTACATCAACAACACTGCTGTCTTTTTTATTTGGTATTTCAAGAGCATATTAGAATTTCAAGAGTGATTAATCCTGGGAATATTGTCATCTACTGTAGATTTTATTTGCAAGCCAGATAATACTGAAACAATTGGAATCTATTATAGAGCAGAAATAGCATTTTAAAATTGTAATTAAAGTTTCTAAAAGCAATTGCTAATTTCAGATGCCTTTGTTGGCAAGAATATTGGGCTTCTTGTACGGGCAGCTTGTCGGGTACAAAAAATACCAGCACTTACACTGCGCGGAATAAAACTTTCTTTTATTGAAGTGCTGATTGAAATCATCAATTAGCTTTATGTCATTTGAAAGTAAGATGAGTCTGTCGTTGGGAAAGGTGTTGCTCAAACCAGGCGCCTGGCCATAGGAACGCGGGACCCTGCACCCATGTCGTCCTTAGCTTGGTCAGCCGGTCTCCGTGGAGGGCTGGTGGCCGGGCAAGGGCGTCCCACTGCGCGCTGCTCCTGATGTGACACATTCGTGTGTGTCCGCCAGCGCAGGAGACCCGAGTTTTAGGAACTCAGTGTTGTACGTTGGTAGCTTGGTATTTATTTTTGGCCAAAGCAGTTTAGAAATCAATGTGGTGATTTGGTGAAATGAAGAGAGAAATGGCTCCGTCTCCTCCCCTCATGGTTGCGCGATTCACCGGAGCTCAGAGCTGCTCCTGGCGGAGCGAGCTCCCGCCCGCAAGTGGACTGCGGTTTGGAGTGGAAGCTGGCGTTGACATTTCCCAAAGCCCCCGAGAGCCCAGCACTTGACTCTGAAATAAGCCACGCCTGTTGTTCCACTCAGGAAGCATTGTCCCTTCCAGAAAAGTCCTCTACGTGTGAGTGGGCGGCGAAGACCGGCACCTGAGCCGGGCCAGAGCCCAGGCGCCAGAGGCCCCGCCTGCGATCTTGGCGGTCGCCGGGGCGCTGCTGTCTGGTTGTGCCTTGTGGGCGGCTGTGGGCTTGGCAGCACCACTGGGTCCCCTCGTGCACGTTTTGTGGGCTGTCGGGAGCCATTTTTCAAACTGGGCTTCATTGGAGGGTGCACTGAGGAGCCCACTCTCTGGGGCGGTTAAGGAAAGGGGCGGCCTCCGGGGGAGCAGGGTGCCCAGCGGCTGCCCCTGCACAGGGTGGTCCCCCGGGTCCAGGCTGTGACCCGAGGCCTCCATCCTCCTCCCGGTGACGCTCCAGCGGACCTTTGCTCCCGTCGGTAAGAAGATGCCTCTGAGCCCGGCTGGCGAGCTCAGTGGGTAGAGCCTCCTCCGCCCGTGAACGGAAGGGTGGCAGGTTTGATTCCAGTCGAGGGCACGTGACTGGGTTGTAGGCTGGATCCCCAGCTCGGGTGAGGCACGTGTGGGACACAACCGATCCATGTGAACCTTGACGTTTCTCTGTGTGTGTGTCTGTCCCCCTCCCTTCCACTCTCCCTAAAAACCAACAGAAATGTATCCCTAGGTGAGGATTAACAAAAATGAAAAATAGAAAAGATGCCGCCCAAGTCTTGGTTTCTCTCCGGGGAGTCTGCCTCCGGCTGCAGGAGCAGGGAAACCCTGGGTCAGGACAAACGAAGGGCCGGGATCGCAGTGCTGGGGTCGCCTTCTCTAGTCCGGACCCAGGCGCACATGGTTTGCCTTCTGAGAGTCCATTTTCATATTTTACCAGATTAAACGGGGGCAGGTTCAAGGCGCAGAACTTCCGCACCTCCTCCTATGCAGGGAAATGAGAGACCTCATAAAGGCAGGGCGTGGGCCGTCCTGTCGGAGTGGCATTTTGAAAAGGTTATTACCAGCGAGAGAGAGAGAGAGAGAGAGAGAGAGAGAGAGAGAGAGAGGAGAGAGAGAGAAGGAGAGAGAGAAACACCTCCAGGCCCGGTTACGGCCACACAGATTGATTATTTTAGTTTGAATTCCATTTCAAACATGCTGTAAACTAATGATATTATTTTTTAAAAAACTTATTCTACTATTTGCAGTGCTTGATCTTTAATTTCTTTTAATGTCAAAATTATTTATTTGGCCTCTCCCCTCCCAGATGTGGCTGTGGAGGGCGCACTCATTTATATTCCGCGCTCCCGGCCCCGTCTGCACCGCGCCTGGATTTCACTCCCTCCCGGGGGCCTTCACCTATCCCTCTGGTAGGTTTCCTCTGCTGTGTAAACAGAATCAACAGACGACAACGCCACAGTCCCTGCAACACCAGAAAGTCATTCTCCCCGGCAGCGGCAGCCAGCGGCTCGTGCTTAAGGAAACCCTGGCAGCGCAGCCCGCGGGAGGCAGCGTGTTCTCGGCTTTATTGGGCTCCGGGGGGAGGGCGCCCGTTACGACGCCGTGTTTCCCCTGGAGTCGACGAGTTCGTTTTTATTAAGAATGCATCCCAAGCAGCGCTCGGCCATCCTCCTCCGCTGGGCGGCGTGGACGTGTCTTTGTTATGCGCGCCGCCCAGCGTCACAGCCTAATTTTGGGCGTCTCGCTCGACGGCTGTGCCTGTGCCCTGCTGCAGTGTTCGGGCGGGAGGCGACATTAAAGAACAGCAATTTTTTCCCCTGACATTTACAAATAAAGAGGGACACGAGTTATTTATGCTCCAGGGTTGCTGCAAAGTCCTTATCTCCACGTGGCACTAAACAAGGATTTGTTGTGGGATTTCCGAGGGCCGCGCGGTGCTGCTGTGTTAAGCACCCAAAACTCTGGGGGCCTGGCGCTCGCTTCCTCTCTCCCGTCAACGACACGGTATTGGTAGCGGCTCGAGAGGCTCGACATCCGGAACGACGGCATGTGCGCGGCCGATGACCGCCCCCGCGTCATCCAGGCGCGAGGTGCTAATGCGAGTTAAATGCAGACAATCACGCGAGTCGCGCGGGGGGATTAGGAGCGCACGTGGGGCGCGACGTGGGCACATCCCACCTTCCTCCTGCCGGGCTCCCCGCGCGGGGTCCGCTGAACGACCTCAGAATTTGTATGTCGTTAACACCACGTACTGAGGTGGGAGAGAACACGGGTTGGGAAGGAGCGGACTCCCTGTCGTCCCTGACTTTTGTCTCTTTGGGTAATTGGTGGCTTTTCCTGCCGTCGTGGGAGCGGAGCGCGGAGCAGGGAGGCTGAGGTCTCCGTAAACACACTGTGGCACAGAGGGCCTGGGCCCCCACCCCCCCCCCCCCCCCGCGAGGCAGGCATTTACATACTTGGAATGCAGAGTCATTTGCGCCTGCAAAATTGTCATTGCTGGAACAAATTTAAATACGAGTCATATGGAAATTTGAAATAAAGTCATATTAAATTTTGATGCTCAGATCAATATTGTGGAGCCCAGGTAATTAAAGTGGGTTTGTTTATCTGGCTCCTTATAAATAAAAAGGGCTTAATACAGACTAATTACACAGAATCTGTCGTCTGTGGTACAATAATAATGGCAGCGATTTAAAGTGATATTAAGTGAGAATTAATAAAAGAATATTGAGTCACTCTGACTGTCTTAAGCTGTGAAATGATGTCTCATCTCAATTTAACTTGGTCGTGAGCGCCATGATTGAGAAGCAAGGAATTTCTGCCGAGAGAATCTATAGCAGCATTTGATTGCAATACTTAGCAACCAGATTCGTGGTTTTTTCTCTTGTCTGGAGGCAGGTCAGAGAAGCCCATTTATACAGTAGGAGCCTGTGGAACAGCTTAAAGGACTCATGTCACCAAACTTGCTCACACAGGGTTCCACGGGGGAGTGTCCTGGGTGTGGGGTGGGTGGCAGGGGAGGGCCCCTGACTTCTGTTCCACTGACTGGGAACGCAGTCCAGAGGGACCTGCTGGGGAGATGGTGACAGTCAGTCGTCTGCAAGGGGGGCGGGGGCCGCACTGAGACCCTGAGACGAAGCGGCAGTCACTCCTCCCTAAGGAAGAGTCGCCTGAAAGCACCGTGGAGGGCGATCCCTGAGATTAAAGCGGGTCGTGGGAGAACATTTTGGCATTGGGGCTGAAGCCCCACGCTCCCTAAAGTATTGCCGAGGCGGCTCACTATTCCTGATCCTGAGTCTTTCTAACAGCACCTGGGTCGGGGCGAACACTGCCTACCTCTTGGGTGGCCTGGGTGTTGCCGGATGTTTGTCTTGCTTTGTTTTCTCTGCAGTAACGCGTGTGTGATTTCCCTCCACTACTCCACGTGTCACGGCCACGTTAGCGTTTCTACCCTTTTAAAGGGTCCCGCTGAAGGTCGTGACCTCCCACTGAACACCCTTTTTATATAGATTACAAATTGCCGGAACTGTTCATTAATTTCCACCCTTGAAAGGCCATGTCACGCCTCCGAAGGCCCTCGCGATGCCAGTGTCCCCCGGACAGCCTCTCGCATGGTCCAGTGCGGATTCCTGATGGCGTTCCAGGAGCCGGGAAACGCAGAATTAGCAGCCTATCTGATGCCGCGGTGCTGGGAGCCGTAGCTTTGTTGATGACAGGACAATTCCGCTTTTGACAGTTTAATTTACTGTTGCCAGTGGACAGGGGCACGAGGAGGACGCGGGGCGAGCCACCTGCCCCCTCGCACCATGCTTCACGCGCGAGGTTGCAAAATCATGACTCCCTCAACCTGTCGGGCTCAAATGAGAAGGTTTTCAGCTGGGAAAATGGAATATATCAGTGCATGTAATATTGCCTGACCTCATAAAACAAAAGGGAAAATTGCAGATTCTGACAGCCATTATGAATCTTGTATCAGCACCCAACATGACTTGCAGCCAAGGTGGAGCACATGTTTATAATAGAAAGAAAAAAAGGGGGGGGCTTGCCACGTTGACTTGCAATAGGGAGCAAAAAATGACTTGTCAGTAATTCGTCCTCGGATGTTAAAGAGGCTGTTGAATTTACTAGTATGTACACAGAAGAGTGTTTAGCCCCGAGCGGCGTGTGGAAACGGCGCGTACACGGGGGCCTGCCGAAGTTGGAGGCGGACCGGCTTGTAATGGAAGGGCCGGGCAGGGAGCCCACCGCCGCCACAGCTGGGGGGCGGGCGAGGGGGGAGGCAGGGGGACTTTCTCAACAGGACGTACTGAACCTTCTTACTCTCATCCATTGTGCAATGTATACATAATAAGGCTTCTGAAATAAAGCAGATAGCATTGCTGTGAAATTAGGAGAGTAGTTCGAATGGGAAGGATTCCGTTGGAAAACTGGTGTATCGAGGCATGGCCTTGTCGCTTACGCTTAAGAAGTTTTGTTTATATCGGAACAAGGCATCATCTCCTTGCCTCTAATTAGACGCTCTCTCGTTGGGTTTTTCTACTCAGTGGTCTGTTCCTTCACCTTCTCGCCTGTTTGTTTATGTGATCCCACAGAGCTGTGTATGCGTGCAGTGGTTATCTCCGCTGTTTTCACTAGTCGGGGAGGGTTGCAGGGAGATGATGGGGAGTTTTCCGTCCCTGGGCCTGTGCAGGTGTTCCGGTCACCGCCCCTTTCACTGTCCTCTCGCCCGTGGGTTCTGGCCCTCAAGAGTCGCCTCAGATCGTGGCCAGGGGCCTGGGCCTTGGCATCCCCGGGCCAGCCAGGCCCCAGCCCCCCCCCCCCCCCCCGGCCGTCCTCAGGGAGGACAGTCGCCAGTGATGAGCTGCTTCTCCCATGAGCACAGCAGCGAGGGCTGCAGCTGAGAACCCCTGGCTGGAACTGGGGTGTGACGGACAGGCCTGCAGAGCGGTCTGGGCCGGTGCCTGGGTCGGATGGAGAAGGTGATGTCTCCATCTCACTTTACGCTGGCCAGTACCCACATGGAGACCCAGGAGCACCCTTGTTCTGTCCCAGGTGCAGTGTGTTGGGAGCAGGCTTAGCTGTTAAACATACGCTCCCCCACATCCTGCTGGAAAGTGACCCCATGTGGGTGTGAACCATTGCCTGAGGACCCATGCTGGTCACGAAGCCTGGTACCGTTTAACTTCTAACAACAGGCAGGGTAGAGGGCTTGGCGTCACATGTTGTGGGATGATCTTATAGGTCATCGATGGAGGAAGCCCTTTATTTGGGCCTTAGGCTGCCCAGGACGGGCACGCCGCTCCGAGCATCCCAGGGCCCTGTGGGGGGCTGCAGGCCCACCCCTCCCCAAACCCCAAGCCCGCCCCCCAACCCGCCCCAGCAGCCCTGACTCAAACGCTATCCCCAGGGGGTTCCGGTCTAAGCTGTGCTAACGCCCCTTAACATCGTTTGGTCCGTGTTTAAAACGGTTACACACCGTGTTATCACTGAGCTCAGACACACGCTGCCGCCCTCCTGAGGGGCTCGTCCGTGTGAAACATGATCGTCATTTTATGTCTAATCCCCGTCGCACTGGGATAGGGATCCGTGCGATGAGCCAGTTTGGAGTATCACAGGGAGGTCGGGCCAGCCAGGTCTGTCCTAGGAGGACAGGGCCTCTGGGTCTGTCCTGGGAGGTCTTTGTGGAGCTAGAACCTTCTTGAATATCATGGGTCCAGCAGGGAAGAGAAATTCCTGCGGCCCAGAGTGCAGAGTAAAGCCGAGGGGAGTCATTGAAGATCCACGTGCTCTTTGCTACCTATGGATTGAACACTAAACCTGGTGCACACCTGGCCCGTCTTCCCTGGTGGTCCTCCATCGCCATGTGGGCCGGGCACCTGGCGGCTTGGACTCAGGTGGGCCTGGTCCCCAGAGACAGTGCCCCTTTCCCTGTGCTTCTGGGTTGTTTGTGGGGGAGGGGATGCCAGGGGTCCCCACCAAATCATGTCATGTTGTTCCAGTTTCACTGTGTAAAATATCAGTGTTTCTTCTAATAGAAAAGGCCATGGTGCCTGCGGCTTTGTCCGACCACTGCCCACCGTCACACACGCCGCAGGGTTCCTAGCACCGGTGGGCACGCAGGCCGTGCCCAGAGCTCCCGTTCCTGCCCGATTCCTCCTCCCACTGGAATCCGGGGCCTGCAGCCCCCCACAGGGCCCTGGGATGCTCAGAGCGGCGTGCCCGTCCTGGGCAGCCTAAGACACAAATAAAGGGCTTCCTCCATCGATGACCTATAAGATCATCCCACAACATGTGACGCCAAGCCCTCTGCCCTGCTTGTTGTTAGAAGTTAAATGGTACCAGGCTTCGTGACCAGGGGCCTTTTGTACCCGGGGGAGCCCTGCACGGAGAGAAGCGATCTGCGCCCGCCACAATGCTCTGCGTGGGGAGCAGGTGGAGTCTTTACTGTAAAACACACATCGCGTAGATGTTACCTTCTTAGCCATTTCCAGGGGCGTGGCTCCGTGGCAGGGAGCACGTTCCCAGGGCTGCCCGCCATCTCCACCCACACCTCCAGCACTTCCCCTGCCCAGCTGGACCCCTGTGCCCGGGAAACAACGCCCTCCACCGGCCCGCCCTGTGCTGGGCCTCCCCCAGTGCCTTGGTGCGGGGAATGGCACAGTCGCTGGCTTGTGTGCCAGGCTTATTCACGCGGCATCATGGCCTCGCGGTCCACCCGTGCTGCGACCCATGTCAGAGCCCCTCCCACGTGCAGGCTGAAGAGTGGCGGGTTTTGAAACGAGCATCTTCTGAAAGGAAGCCACGTCCTCGCCATGCGCGTGTCCATCAAGAGGGTCAGGCGGGGCCCAGCGAGCGGTGCTGGTCCTCGGGCCGCATCTCAGCCCCCAGCCCGCGCCCCCGGGGGACGCAGGGCCCTGCGCGGCCCCGTGCCCCAGACAGATGCCTGTGTGGCGCTGTCAGGGACCCTCACCCTCCGAGGCCGCCTGCTCCCCGGCAGCCGCTCTGTCTTGTCACGTTAGAGCGCAGTGTCTGCCGCGCCAGGAGCTGGCGGCGTGGGCCACTGCGCGTGGTCTTTGACCTCGGCGTTGCCCGTGAGCAGTGAAGGATGGCTTTTGACGCGCCGTGTCAGATGTGACAGGCAATCTCGTTGGGCTGAGTGGAAACGTGCTGTACAAGTTTGAAGCCCTGGCTGGGGGCACGTGCTGGTGTTCGATGCATTTAAATTGACACCAGCTTCACGGTGTGACCGCAGCCCGAGACCGCGGCCCGTCTGCGAGGCGGCGGCGAGCGCTTCGGTGCCCGCGTCTGCTCAGCCCCGTTGGCCTTCCCCGCTGCAGGGTGTGTGCCCCTCTGTCTGCGAGAAGCCTCACTGGAAGTGGTCTTTATATGATTTTGCTGAGAGCGGAGTCCAGATGGGTGGGGGTTTGCCCGTGTGTGGAGTGCCGAGAAGGGGGCAGGCCAGAGGTCTCTGGTCGGGACAGAAGCAGCGTTTGGGTGGCCGTGCAGCGAGGTGCCTGCGTGGGCAGGTGGCTGTAAGGGAGGCCGTGCCCCTTGTTCCTAATTCCTAGAAGCGCGCTGTTCTCCCTGTCGCTGTGCGGACAGCACCCTCCCGGACCCGTCCAGAGTCACCCACCTCCCTCGCTGTGAGCCCAAAATCGTCTGGAAGTTTGAAAAGGAAAATGCAATTTGTTGGAACACACGTGTCGGTGACTTGTCCTTCCCACCGAGATGCCAAGTGACGTGTGCGAGCCGCTAGGGCCTTGGGCGCATCTGTTCTCCTGCAGTGACCTGGCGGAGCGCGGTGCTGGGACCAGTGAGGACGGCGGGCAGCGGTGCGTGTGTTCTTGGTGTGGCTGATCACGGGCGCCCTCGCCCCCTGCCAGCTGGCGGCTCCCCCTTCCACAGGCACAGTCCGGACCCTCAGTTCATCTGTAATTCTCTCCCCCTCCCGCCCCCTCCCGGGCCACAGGTGCCCAGCGCGGTGCTGTCCGTCCACATGAAAGGGCCTGGCCACTCTGATTCCCCTTGCCTTTGATCTCTGCATAGCGGGTCGGCTTGTCTGCCTAGAGACTCCTCTGAAGGGCAATTTAAAAGTGGGATTTGAGCAACATCAAGTGCAATGTCTGCCCATCTCATGCGGTGAGGAGCTCTTTGGTGTAGTTCTTGGCTGGATGTGAGGGAAGATGTTAACCCTTCCTTTGAAACGAGCTGGCCTGCAGGCTGAGGCTTCCGCCAACCCTTCTCCTTTGCTTTTAGGAAGACAGAGCATTCCTGTGCTCGGACAGCTGCGAGGCCCTCGACGGCGAACTCATTGCCGTGTTTAACATTCATCTCGAGGCCCGATTACCTTGACGTTGTCAGTGCAGGTTAGGTGAGGGCAGTTGGATGGATGAGACACAGAAGTGATGGAGAAAGAAGACAGGGGGAGGATGTTTCGTGGGCAGAGCCCAGACACTTTTCACGAGGTGTTGCGATCGATAAAATAATCCATTCTTAATGGTGGGCTGGCAAGAGCTACTAAATACCGGTTACGGGTAAAGTGCCTTCAGAAGGCGAGGCCGTTTTGTGAGTGATTTCATTGCGCCAGCGCGCTCAGACTGGGGAAACGGCCAGGTTGCTCCGGTGCTGCTCGTTAAGAGAAAAATGGCTCACTTTCACAACAGTTGCTTTATTTTGTAAATATTTTAGAAAAAGTGCATTGCTGTCCAGAAATACAGATTTACACTTGTTTTGTTTTTAATGAAAATGGGAAAGGAAAACACCTGGAAGTCCCAGACCTCATTGGTTTCAATATGACGGTGGCGCGGCCGGGAGCTGTGCGCGGGCCTCCCTCCCAGGTCTCCAGCCTCCCTGGGTGCTCTCCCGACTTTTTCTGGTGGAGGGAACCCTCTGATTTTTTTTTTTTTATAACCAATATCCCCGCTTCTTAGGAATTTGTCACTCAACGGTGAGGCTTTGGCCTGAGATGTCCACGGCCCATTCACGGGTGGACGGCGATCTCCTTGCAAACAGGGACGAGGCCTTCGCTCTCTGTTCTCCTAAACGGAGCTGCGGAGCCGAGGAAGAGTTGGCTGACTGAGGATGTCCCCTGTCCTGCCGCTGGCGGTGCAAATGCCCCCTAGACGAACAGAAGGGACTCCAGGGCAGGGACGGCCCGACAGAGGCGG
The DNA here is from genome assembly GCF_963259705.1 of Myotis daubentonii. NCBI lineage: Eukaryota > Metazoa > Chordata > Mammalia > Chiroptera > Vespertilionidae > Myotis > Myotis daubentonii. The sequence continues at coordinate 60,466,270 of NC_081852.1, read as the reverse complement.
GCTTCTCTCCGGGCACTGTCTCCGGTTGTGTACACGCGCGGCGGTGAGGGCTGCCATGTGCAAATGGCTTCCCCACGCTCTGAGATAATAAACAACGCACTTGCTGAAGGCTGGAAATAAAAAAGCAGGAAGGAAATAAAATCATTCATGTCCCCATCACAGATACAACTTAGATTTATTTGCATATCATCAGTCATGCTGGTTTCTCTTCCGCGCACACAATGTAAAAGCGTTCATGGAATGTGGATCACGTTGCATATATTTATACTGCAGTACGCCTTTTCACCCAGCTTGTGTTTTATTCCCTACGTGAAATATTACTCTTATTGGATGTGTAGTGGCCTGTCCTAGGGATGTATCGTCATGTATTGCACATAATTGAACACTGATTTTCTAGGGTACCTTCGTTTTTAACTGTGCCGGGTCCTGCCGCTCCGCCATCATCGAAGTTAATTGCATGTGGATTGCTTTATAGTTGATAAAGCTCTTCCTGGTCCTGGATCTCATTTGATTGGCACGGTAACCCCACGAGGCAGGGGGGCCACTGTTACAAGTGAAGAAGAGATTGAGGCTCAGAAAGGTTAGCGTGGGTGCTGGACAATGCGGCCGCTCGGTGCAGGACAAGCACAAATGCCCGAGGATGTGGGGGCGACTGCGATGGCAGACCAGGCTGGGTTGTGGCCCAACACTGGTGATTCCTCCATTTGTTCAACAGATCCCTGTCTGAGGGTCCTGGGGAAGGAGACAGCCCCCCGCGCCCAGCTCCGTGAGGAGACCAGGCTGATTCTTGGTCATTCGGGGCGTTTGTGTTTCGGGGCGCTGGAGACGATTGTCCTCCCAGCCACGGGGGGGAGCAGTCTGAAGGATGCCTTTGTTCTGGGAGGGACTGGGTGCTTTTAAGAGAGGAGTTAAGAATATTCTCATTTAATGATGATTGATTCCACGGCCCACGCTGCTAGGACAACTGAACGGGTGGCTGAGGCACATGTAGGTCCAATGGAATAAGTTAAATCAAGGGTAAAAGACCATTTAAATATATCCTTTCAAAACAACTGCTTTGTCTCTCTTACATCTGAAAATATTTTCTGAACAGAATTTTATGTAAATTAAGACAAAACGCCCTTTTCACCATTAAATTTGGCAACATGTAAATAAAAATGCGCAGTGTTTTTAAGGGTAGACTGAAGCTGGTACATTCTCATGTGATGCTGTAAATTGTTATCAATCTTGTCATCAGATGTATGTAGACATAAAAAAGTTAAAAACCCTTTGATTCAAGAATCCCACTTTGAAATGTATTTTCTGCAGAAAATACAAGAGAAAAAAGCTATATACATGGCCACGTCACTATCATAGTGAAAAATGGAAGCAAACCTCTAAATGCCCAGCAACAGTGAAATTGGGGGGAAACACATCTGTCTCCCAAAACTACTCATCCTGGGACTAAGCGCCTATGAGGCTGTGTCGTGGGCAAATGTTAAGTTAACTGAGAAGCCAAATGAAGGTACTCAGTTGAATGACGTTGCAGTTACAGCTGTGCAGTGTGGGAAATGCTTGGAGTGAATTCTCTCGAGTGGCAGGAATGGTGCCGGAGGGGTGAAGTTCAAGGAAGTCCTGTTTTCCATATTTTCATGTGGTACAGTTATATTACTTTTTAAGACTAATGACTTTATTTTATGAAAAATGACATGTTTATATCTGATATATATAAAAGGCTAATATGCAAAGTGTCCCCTCGGGAATTAGACTGGCAGTTTGATCGCTTGCTATGATGTGCGCTGACCACCAGGGGGCAGCACGGAACGAAGGAAGGCCCTGGCCAGCAGCCGGGGAAGTAAGGTCCCAGCCGGCAGCTGGAAGGCCCTGATTGGCCCTGATCGCCAGCCAGGCCTAGGGACCCTACCTGTGCATGAATTTTGTGCACCGGGGTCTCTAGTTTTAAATATTAAGTAGTATAAGAAAAAAATTGCAAATCACCTCCTGTGCCCCAGCTCCAAAAATGAGTAGTGCTAATAGTTGGTGAACATCCTTCCCCAAATCAATCTTATATCTATGTTATAAAAGCCTAACAAACCTTACAGTGGAACGACCAGAACAACCAGTCGCTGTGATGCACACTGACCACCAGGGGGCAGACACTCAATGCAGGAACTGCCCCCTGGTGGTCAGTGTGCTCCCACAGGGGGAGCACCGCTCAGCCAGAAGCTGGTGAGCACAGGGGTGGTGGCGGGAGCCTCTCCCACCTCCGCGGCAGCACTAAGGAACAGCGAGCCAAGTGGAAAGGAGCAGCAGGCAGGTGGGTATTAAGGAGTGAGGGGTCCTGGACTGTGAGGGGGCGCAGGCCGGCCTGAGGGCCCCCCCACACACACACATGAATTTCATGCACCGGGCCTCTAGACTATATATAAAGAGTGGCAGGCACACAGATATTAAAGGGCAAATTGTTTTAAGGTGAAATGGATTTATTTCGTCCTGCGTCAGCAAATAGCATCTGTAAAGAAGAAGAGAACAACTGTTTTGTACTTTGCAGTCCAGAGGCTGTCTCAATGTGAAAGCAGACAGAGGCAGTGCGCGCGTGATGAGTGCGGCCGTGTCCAGGAAAGCTTGCCTGCTCTTGGTTCTCTTTGTAGACCCATGTTTCCACTTGGCATCATTGCCTTCTGCCTGCGGATCGCCTTTAATGTGTCTCGTAGGGGCGGTCTGCTGGAGGTGACCCCTCAGAGCTCTGACATGTCCAGAAAGGCCCTCTCTCTGCTTCATATTGAAAGATGGTTTCCCTGGGTATGGAATTCTAGATTGGAAATATTTTTTCCTTTCAGTACTTATCCCTCCTCACTAGTGTTGTTTCCAACAAGAATTCTGTCATCCTTTTCGTGTCTCCCGCTGTAACGCATTCCTCTGGCTCTTGGTAAGGCTCTCTGTTTTTGAGCAGTTTGGTTATGATGAGTCTTGGTGTGGTTCTCTTCATGTTTCTCATACAGTCAGGGCATCAGCAGCATTCCCCTCCCCTCCCTTCGCTTCTCATTCGTTCTCCTTGACGATATCGTGTCCTAGTGTGGTTGTCCCATAGACTTTGTCTAGTTTTCCTTGTTGGTTGCATTACGTGGGGGAATAAACCCTGTTCCTGTTCCTTATGTTATCTTTCCTGGAAACAGAAGTACTCAGGCACGTCTGCTTTTCAAAGGAATTATTTTCAGGGATATAATTTAATTAAAGCTGCGATATTACGTATTAAGAAATTGGCTTCCCCTAAACTTCGTGGTCATGCTTGAACTTTGGCTGTATTTCCAGGTGTTTCTCATAACGTAAACGAGGTCGTCCACGACAAGGCACATGAAGACCAGACCTGCGTCACTGAGAAAAGCATCCGGCAGTTTCTCAGGTGCCGGCCACGAGGAGGCTGCTCCGTGCCCGCCAGGACGCGGGAGGGGTGAGGGTCCTCTGTGCCAGACACGGCGGCTGCAAGATCCGCGTGTTCTTCTGAGCGTCAGGGCTGCTGTTCTTGGCCAGTGTGCTTTCCGCTGAGGAAAAATAGAAACTTGTTTTCTGAGTCAGCTTCTGATTATTAAAAAAAAACAAAAAGAAGTTAGGCTATGTGAGATTCTCACTCCCAAGAAATTCCGCTACGAGGTAAAGAGTTTATCCTCACGACGTTCTGCTCCATGGTTACCGGTTCCGGAGCAGCGAGCCCCAGCCATGTGCAGCGTCCTCTGGCCGAGTCCAGGCTGCGGTGTCCACGCTGACCCCCGGTGGAAGCCTCGCAGGGTCGGCGCGGGAAGGGATGGTGTGACCGCGTCCGCACTCGCTGCGGGGCTGTCCTGTGGCGTCGATGAAAACGGGCCTGGATGTTGATGAGGCTTGTGGCCCAGTTTGGAGCAGATCGTCCCCGGGCAGTGTCTGCAGGCAGCTGCCCCCGAAAGCGGGCCTGAGCGCGGACCTGTCTTCATTGTCACCTTTTGTTTTTCTTTCTCGGCTTCTGGCCTCGTCGTGCAGTTTTGAATAGAAGTGTGACCACGGGCCTTCCTGTGCTGTTCCCGGACTTACAGGGAAAGCTCTCCGGTGCTCCGCTGTTGGCGGAGGGGTCCATGGGTGTAGGGAGTGGGTGTGAGCAAAACAAACGAGAAGGAGTCTCTTTGGAGTAAGTCCGATAGGACACAGAGGAAATATGGTCTGCAGTTCGTCACGTGCAACTTACCAGCTTTAAACTCAGGAAGCGAATGCTGGAAAGCGTACGTCCTCGTTACAGAGCCGAGCTGAAGTTGACAGGAGCGGCCACACTTGACTTGTCTGCATGGGAGGCTGTAGAGACCCTTCGGCTCCTCGAAGGGCTGCCGCTCCTCGGGAGAGAGTTGTAGTTTCTCGCTTCCTCTGCATTTGCAGTGACCTCGGCGGCAGAGGCGCCCCTTGTCACTAATTAGCGGGTGTGATAGGGACCTCCGTGCACAGCTGCAGAGCTCCCCCGGTGTAAGTGGAGCCCCCCGTCCTGATTCGTGCTGTGGACAGGGTTCTTGTCGCTCCCAGGGAGCCCCCGCGCCCCCCGAATAGAAAACTGCTGGGGCTGGAAAGGAAGGTGTCGATGAGCCTGCCTGGTGCGCAGGGGCTCCGCCTCTGCTGTCATTCTTACACCCACAGTAGCCGAGACGGCGTGGGCTCGGGCTCCCTAATGTGGCCCTGCGGAATGGCCGGGCACGTGCTCAACACAGGCTGGTGTTTTCTTCCTTTCGGGGTGAATGGATCCGTTGAAGAATGGATTACAGCAGGGCTGGGACTAGGTGAGGCAAGAGACCTGCCTCAGGGGCAACATTTCAGGAGAGGCTCACCCTCAGGTTTGTGCACCTGTTATGGACTGAATTGTGTTATCAAAAGAGGCGATTGGGACTCAGAGGTGCTGGAGGTGCTCGTGCACGCAGAGGGATGGCCAAGTGAAGAGGCAGCAAGAAGGTGACCATCTGCAAGCCAAGGAGAGGCCTCGGGATGAAATCCACCCGGCCAGCATCCCGAGCTTGGACTTGCAGCCTTCAGACCCGGGGAGAGAATAAATGCCTGCTGTTAAGCTCCGCAGCCTGTGGTGTTCCCTTACGGCGGTCTCAGCACCAAGACTGCAGGTGAGCCTGGTATTTTTTCCTTTGCATATTCACAGAAGGAAACGTTACTGGTCCCACTAAACTCACCTAAATCTCCAAGACACAGCAATGCGTGATGAATTTTAGGGTTTAATTTCCCCAAAGTCAAAAGCGGCTGCTTCTCTGATGAGAGTCCCCCAAGAACTAGAGAATAACTGTCGACCACAGGTTCATGCCTCCCAGGGCACAGTCCTTCCAGGAAGAATTGATATAAATTTCCTGAAATTAAGCAAAGGTGAAAGGCCTTGGAATAAAATGTCCAAGAGAATAACAAAGAGCCAAGAGAAGGAAAAGCTGACATAGTCCTAGTGCAGTTAAAGAATATCAACGAGAAAACTTGAAAACGTTACAGAAAGAAAAAAGGGCACCTATAAGCCGGTGGTGATTATACTGACCTCAGTATAATTTTGTTTGAACAGCAACGCAGACTCTGAGAAGACAGTGAAGGAATGTCTCAACGTGTTAAAGGAAAGTGACCTCGAACACAGAATTGCATACACAGCTCAAACTTTAAATGTTCTCTTGTATATAAGGCCTCAAAAATGAAATATAATAATTACAATAAATGTAAATAAACTAAACTTACTGGTAAAAAGGACAAAGATTCATGAAGTGAATATAAATCTATATGCCACGAATAAGGGGTATATAAAACATGGAAACACTGAGGGTAAATGGAAGGAATGAAACTTACTAGGAAAACACACACCAAAAGGAAACTGGGTAGCTATATTTATGTAGAAAATGACTGAGACAAACTGTGTGAAGTCTAAGATCCATTTGGAGTTAATTTTTGAGAAGGGTTTAAGATCTGTGTCTAGATTGATTTTTGTTGCATGTGGCTATCCAGTTGTTCCAGTAGCATCTGTTCCAAAGCTTATCTCTCTCCATCATATGGTCTCTGTTCCTTTGCCAAAGATCAGCTAACTATACAGGGTGGGGCAGAAGTGGATTTATAATTGTTGAGACAGAATCTAATACAACAATTAATGAATAATGATATAACATTAAACTCTTGTTTCACGTACTAACAACTGTAAACGTATTTTTGCCCCATCCTGTATTTGTGTGTGTCTATTTTGCGGTTCTTCATTCTGTCCCATTGATCTATTCATCTATTTGCCTTTCTTTTTCCTTTATTTTTTATTTTTTTTTTGCCAATACCACGCTGTCTTGATTGCCATAGCTTTATAGTAAGTCTTGAAGTTGGATAGCGTAAGTCCCAACCTTATTCTTCTTTGATTTTGTTCATCAGAGTTTTGTAGTTTTCCTCATATAGGTCTTGCACGTATATTGTTAGATTTATACCTAAGTATTTCACTTTTTGAGGTGCGAATGTCAGTGGTATTGTGTTTTTAATTTTAAAACCCACATGTTCATTGTTGGTTTTTTGAAAAGTGATTGTCTTTTGTATGTTAACCTTATATCCTGCAACATTGCTATAATTGCTTATTAGGTCTAGGAGGGTTTTTTTTGTCAATTGTTTTAGGTTTTCTATATAGATTATTGTGCTGTCTGTGAATGAAGAGAGTTTCATGTCTTTCTTCCCAATCTGTATACCCGTTATTTCCTTTTCTTGTCTTATTGCATCAGCTAGCACTTCATTAGATGTTGAAAAGGAATGGTAAGAGGGGACATTCTGGCCTTTTTCCTGATCTTAGGGAGAAAGTCTCCCACCATTAAGTGTGATGTTAGCTGTAATTTTTATAGATATTCTTTATCAAATCAAGGAAGTTCTACTCAATTCCTAATTTGCTGAGAGTTACTATCATTAATGGTGTTTGATTTCTCATGCTTTCATCTATTAATATGATCATGCAATTTTTATTTTTTAGCCTGTTGATGTGATGATTACATTAATTGATTTGAAAAATTTTGACCAGCCTTAACATACCTGAGATAAATCCCACTTGGTTGTGTTGCACAATTCTTTTTATACATTATTCTATTTGATTTACTAATAAAATGTTATTGTGGACTTTTACATCTGTTTAAGAAAGATATTGGTCTATGGTTTTCTTTTCTTATAATGCCTTTGTCTAGTTTTGGTATTGGGGTAATGCTGGCCTCATAGAATGAATTGGGAAGTGTTTCCTTTGCATTTGTCCTATGAAAGAGATTGTAAACTTTGGTATAATTTCTCTCATAAATGTCTGGTAGACTTCATCCTTGAACCCATCTTGACCTTGTACTTTCTGTTTTGGAAAGTTAATTACTATTGATTTCATTTCTTGTTTAAAATTTTTGAAGTTTTTCAATTACAGTTGACATATACTGTGATACTGACATACACTATTATATTAGTTTCAGATGATATAATAGTGATTCGCCTGAAACTATAGTGATTCGACATTTCTATACCCCACTTAGTCTAGTACCTGTCTGATACCAATTTTTAATAAAGGTGGGTCTATTCAGATTGTCTCTTGGTTCTCGTGTGAGTTTGGTGGACTGTGTCTTTCAAAGAATTGGTCCATTTCATCTAGGTTATCAAACTTGAGGCATACACTTAGTTGTTCATAGTATTTCTTTATTATTGTAATGTTCATGCGATCTGTAGTGATATTCCCATCTTTTATTTCTTATATAAGTAATGTATGTCTTCTCTCTTTTTATTCTTAGCTTGGCGAGAGGCTTATCTATTTTATTAATCTTTACAAAGAACCAGCTTTTGAATTTATTGATTTTTCTGTACTGATTTCTGTTCTGGTTATTCTTTTCTTCTGCTTACTTTGGTTGTAATTTGCTCTTATCTTTCTAGTTTTCTAAAGTGGAAACTGAAAATATTGATTTTAGTAATGTCTTCTAATATATGCATTCACTGCTATAATTTTCCCTCTAAGCACTGCTTTCACTGCATCCTGCATACTTTCGGTAAGTTGTATTTTCATTTAGTTCAAAATATTTTTTCATTTGTCTTGAAATTTCTTCTTTGACACATGTATTATTTATAAGTCTGTTGTGTAATCTCCACATATTTGGGGGTTTTCCAGTTTTCTTTGTTGATTTGTAGTTTAATTCCATTGGGATCTGAGAGCTGACATTGTATGATTTCTATTTTAAATTTGTTAAGGTGTGTTTTATGGCCCAGAATACAGTCTGTCTTGGTGAATGTTTCATGGGAGCTTGAAAAGAATGTGTATTCTGGTGGTGTTGGATGAAGTAGTCTATAAATGTCAATTATATTCAGGTGATTGATGGTATTGTTGTGTAGAACTATATCCTTACTGATATTCTGCCTGCTGGATGAATGATGTCTTTTGTGTCTAGATATTTTTGCTTATTATTATGGGCATAAGATTCATTGATCTTACTATATATAGCAGGAGATTGTTTATTTTTGAGTAGCAGTCCATTTTATGAATACAACACGTTTTATCTATTTAACTGTTGGTGAAAGTTTGGATTATTTCTATTTCCGGCTATTCCAAATAAAGCTAAAAGAACACTCATACTCTCTCTTAGTGATTTTAAGCACCCATTCCTCTTGGGATATACCTGGGGGTGGAATTACTGTGCCATCGAGTAGGTATATGTTCAGCTTTAGTAGATATTGCCAGTCGTTTTCCAAAAGAATCAGTGAGCAGTATGTTAGAATCCCATTTTTCTTGCCAATATTGGGTATTGTCAGTCTTTTTTCGTTTTAGCCAGTTTATGGCTGTGTACGTTTCTCTGTCTCATTGTGGTTTTCATTTGCATTTTTTACTGAGTAAATGATATTGATCATCTTTTCGTATGTTTATTGACTATACTTGTATCTTTCTTTGCCCATTTAAAGAATTAGATTGTGTGTCCTTTTGTACTGATTTATAGAAATTTATATATTTTCCTTATGTAAGTCTTATTCACATATATTTCTTATGAATATTTTCTTTCAGTATAGGGCTTGCTTTTTCACCTCCTCAGTGGTATCGATTGAGGAATAGAAGTCCTTAGGTTTAATGAAGCCAGATAATAGCAGCCAGTCTTCTGCGATTGGTGAAATTTGTGACCTGTCATTAAAAAAAGATATCCTTGCCTATTCGAAGATGCTATGTTTTCTTGTGCTAGATAAATCTCCAGGCCTGTGAAAAAAACAATGTAAGGACTAGCACATTCCCATTCGCTTCCTTGATACCAAGGGTCACTTTCCGTTCATTTAAACTAGATATTTCATGTGTTTGGACATGGCTGTGATTGAATGTAAAACCTGAATAAGCACAGGAAACTAATAATCCTCCCCTGCCCTTCAAATGGAGCACATCATATGAATAGGAAGTTATTCTCTTTTTTTAACCTTCAATATTCTTTGCGCAGCCAATAATCCCGGTTTACCTGCCTGTTTCTTCAGCTCTCCTGTGAGATACACTAAGACGTGGCCCCTGTAGGCGCTCCGCCGGCCCCTAGAGGCTTCGTGAGAGGAAGAGCGGCCTTAGAATGTCTTTCCCTAAGCGCTTGCTGCTATGGAAACCAGTCGCAGCCTTTCTAACTGGAATGCTTCCCAGGATGAGGATGTTACTCAATAAAGTCAATAAGTATGTGTTTTCTTGGAAGAAACCATTGACTCAGGATTCATAACTTTAAGAGGAGAACTTGTGATGCTCTCGACGAGATCACACAACACTTACTGGGCCTGTTTTATAACTTTCTGAACCTCTGGGTTTTCAGCATCATTCTCGTGGGAGGGCAGCCTGCTCCCCGGGTTCTCTGAGGTGACGTGAGTCAGCGGCACCCCCCCTGGCTCGGAGGCTCTCCCGGAGCTGTTAGTGTCCTGCACTGTGTTACCTGTTGACAAACACACGGGGTGAGGACCGGCGAGCCAGACCCGCCAGAGCTGGCGGTGCCTCCACGTGTACGATTACTGGACGTTCCTCCTCAGACGTTGCCTTCTGATGGCCAACATGGTTCTGGTGCATTTTTGCTACAAAACAAAATTCGTCAGAGCTCTTGGGTCTCAATAAATATGTTTGTATCCAGGCCCAAAGCCAAGCTTTCTGTGGGACAAAAATTGGCTATTGCTGCATTGTGGTTTTCTGTCCAAAAATCAGGCAGAGAGGGAGGTAAAAGAAATAAAGAACAGATGGAGCAAGGAGATAAAAACTAATAAGATGGCATATTTTGACCCAGCCGTGTAAATAATTACATTAAGTGCAAGCAGTCAAGAGCACCAATGATGAAACAGAAACTGTGAAATTGCAAGGAAAAAATATTAAGAAAATCAAGACCCCCGAATATGTGCCGTCTGTAAGAAACCCCCCTTAAATCGGAAGGTGAAGCTAAACTAGAAGTATAAGAAAGGTAAAAGTTATGCCAGACCAATCTTAATCCAAAGAAATCGGAAGTGGTTAGGGTAATATTAGACCAATATTAGAACAAAGAAGATTACCAGCGATAAATGGAGACATTACCTTAAGATAAAATGGTCAATTCACCACAAAAGACAGAACAGTCTCTAAATGGCTGTGCTCCTTACAAGAGACTGTATGAAGCAGAGATGCAAAGGAGAAATAGACAAGTGCACAGTTATAGATGGAGATTGCACTCCTTTCTCAGAGACGAGTAAAACAAGTGAGTCTAAATCCGTCAGGCTATGGAAAACTTGAACATTAACCAGCAGCGCGTAGTGATTGGCATTTATGACATACTCCTCAACAAAAGCCAAATACACATCCATTAAAGTGTGCATGAATCATTCCTAAGATCCTGTTTTGAGCCATAAAACAATTTGAATGGTTTTTAAAGTATTTAACTTATGCGCAATGTGTTCTCTCATCACAGTGAAATTAAATTAATAACAAAGATATGTGAAACATCCAAAATATTCGAAAGTAGCAAATCAGCCTATTATTTAAAGAAGTCACAGGAGAAATTAGAAATGTTTTGAATTGAATTAACATGAAAGCCTGTCAAAAGTTGTGGGCTATGGTTAATACTGCACTTTGAGGGAAATTTATAGCATTAAGTATTCATGTTAGGAAAAAAGGGTCTCAAAACAATAATTTAAGCTTCTTAAAAAAAACAACAACACAGAAATATAGTGATTTAAAGCCAAGATAGACAGAAGGAAGGAGATAATAAAGACAAGAGTAGAAGGCAATGAAGTTATAAACAGAAAATCTATAAGTTTATTCTTTGAAAAATATCAAAGAAACTGATACATCTCTAGCCATACCAAGACAACAAAGAAGACACAAATTAACAATGTTAAGAATGACAAAGGGACCCAGCCAGCAAGGCTCAGTGTTTAAGATCATGGAGATCTAGGAGATCGAACTAGGAGATCATGGTTCAGTTCCTGGTCATGGCACATGCCCGGGTTGCAGGATCGATCCCCAGTGTGGGGCATGCAAGAGGCAGCTGATCAATGATTCTCTCTCATTGATGTTTCTATTTCTCTTTCCCTCTCCCTTCCTCTTTCTGAAATCAATAAAAATATAAAAAAGAATGACAGAGGGAACATTGCTACAAACTCTAACGACACTGAAAAAGTAAGAAGTAGGTGGCATGAACAGCTATGCCTGGAGATGTGATACTTAGATAACAGCGCTGCCAAAGCTTGCTCAAGAAGAAACAGAGAACCTGAATAGTCTTGTCTTGATTCTACTAATTCAGTGGTTCTCAAACTTCCTAATGCCGCGACCCTTTAACACAGTTCCTTATGTTGTGGTGACCCCCAATTTCATTGTTACAAATTGAACATAATTAAAGCATAGTGATTCATCACAAAAACAATATGAAATTATATATGTGTTTTCAATGTTCTTAGGCGACCCCTGTGAAAGGGTCGTTCGACCCCCAAAGGGGTCGCGACCCACAGGCTGAGAACCGCTGCCAGAAAGAAAAAATAGACTTCAGTTGAGGACATTTGCAGGATATGTATGCTGAAAACTACAAAACCCTGAGGACAGGAAAACCCCCAAGTGATCGTAGAGACACACTGTTCCGGGAGGGAAGACCCGTGCTGTTAGAACGCCTCGTTCTGCCCGCGTGGGGCAGTGGGTGTAGCTCAGTCCAGGTCGAAGTCACAGCAGGACTTTTTGTAGCGATGGACAAACTATTCTCAAATTTCTATGGAAAGGTTGCCGTTTTACAAGTGTTCCCATCACCCCCTCACTGGAGAAGAGGGGACTGTGTGACCATATAACTCCTCCGAGAGGAAGGGAGAAGTCTGCATCTCAAGGACTTTTTCTTAGATGGGGTCGCACAAGAAACAAACTGTAAATGTTTTACGTTTAGGTAGTTTCACCGTTTTGCTGGGTAAATCTTTGGGAGGATGGGGGGATAAGCAAGTAGATGATGATTTTATGTCTGATTTTTCTGTAGTTGGTCATTATCTGTGTAACTGAGCACGGCAGACTCAGAGCTAACTAACCCGTTCTTCCTGCCTGTTGGAAACATTAGCATTCTCGGGCTGGTTTTAGAAGCATTCTAGAATCCTAAGATTTTTGCATCTGAGGTAATGCTGGCAACAGGAAATCTGCATAATGTATGCAGCGTAACTAATATTAGAAGCATGTTCAAGGAGCAGCCTGTGGGGTTAATAGAGTTTAATTTGCAAGACAAATGAAGGCTTATTTCCTCCTAGGCACTCTGCTCTTGAGTCTGGCGGGGCCACTTTTGAAGAATAGTGCGCTTAATAGAGGGTGAGAGCCCTTGTTGGGAGCAGCAGAGCCAAGCGGCCTGGCACCCACACCCTCTCCGCGAGAAGGCTGTTTCAGAATCCGGCGCTGCTCATTACGAGGCAGCACTGAGATTGTCCTGTGATGGTTCCTGGCATCGCACGGGGAGGGAGTGGTCAGTGTGTACCCCGCGATAAACCATGATTACAAAACTAGGCACGGACTGTCTGAGTGCCCCCCACATGCTGGGGGGAGGGGGGGGCGTTTCTAAGTAAATCAAGATTTATCTGCACGTGGGAATAGTCTGCATTTTTTAAAAAATGATGGGCCCAGGAACATTTATAACAAAGGAAGATCCCTGTTATAAACACCCCACCTGAATTTATCAAAAGGAAATGTAAATGATTAATAGTAAGAATCCGAAGGCATGTGTGGCATCAGCAGTGGTGAGCTCGGGCTGAGGGATTGTGGGTAACTTGTCAGTGCCCAGGCGTGATCCCAGGTCTGTGAGCAGAGCTGGGTACCCTGTTCTGTAAGTGCTGGCGGCATCTGCTAGTCACCATGGCAGCGGAAATGCCCGGTGCTGCCGGGCGAGCGCTCCGCCCTGATGGAGACGCCAGGCCCCTGACTCCTCGTTGCGGAAGAGCAGCAGGTGCGTGGTTAGCGTCCCGTCGGCCTGGAGACAGGCCTGCGAGCAGAGGGCTGAGGGAGTCATTGGTGACTTCTGGACAGAAGCGGGGGCTTGGGGGCCGAGTGGAAACCTGTTAGAAAGCCAGGAGTCCTGCCTGTCCTTGTCCCACCCCTTCCCCTTCCCTTGCACGCACCTCGGGCTGGGCTGCCTTGAGACCAGCCGGGGTTGGAGGCCAGCACCGGGCCAGGCTGTGTGCCGTGCAGGAGGCCCGGCCGGGTTGGTGAGAGATCTCCCAGATAATGGAAAGCTTGATTCCAGAAGAAAAACTGGAATAAGCAGTTTGGAGAAGTCAGATGTTTAAAACATGAAAAGAAATGTAACTTTGAGTTGCAGAGGTTTTGAGTTTCATGATGTTGACATGCCAGCATGTCTCTTGGGGCGGACGCCTCCGCGGGGACAGGTTCAAAGGCAGAGAGGCCGTTTGAGCCGGCGGGGCACGCCGACTGCTGAGGGGGTGGCCAGCCGCGGGCGGTGGGAGCTGAGCCACCGTCCTCAGGCCT
>NC_081852.1:60357358-60447358 GCF_963259705.1 Myotis daubentonii | reverse complement strand
CTTCGACAGGAGCCCTGGGGGAGGGTCTGTCCCCGGGTGGGGCTTGCGTGGAGTATGAGCACGGCCGGGCTTTGGTTTCTTGCACAGATGCCTGACTTTGAACCTTCAAGCAAAACAGCTGCCATTGCAACGCTGGAGTCTCTTTGGAAGCCATGCCCGTCTCCTCATTCATCTCAGCCGAGCTGGAGGGAGCAGGTGCAGGGAAAAGTTTGTGACCTGGAGTCACTTGTGGGCCAGAGGTACCCTTCTACCCCAGTTCCCCATGGAATGAAGGCTCTCCCTGTATTATCCCGGAAGGGCCTGGTGCGCACTGGGACAGCCGCCTAGAGGAAATGACAGAGCCTGACCCCCTCGCCCCAGGAAGGAGGCCGGAATAGGAGTCTGTGTGCAGAGAAAGTCCTCCCTGTGGCATCGGGGCTCTGTTTAGGGGTGCAGAGCTGGGCTTGCCAGTTCAGGGTATTGGCTGCTAGCGATGGACCCCTGCCCACGGTCCCCTGGGGCGACTGATCTAATCCCTCACCTCCCACAGGGATCCCGCTCATGAAACAAGTAGCCCATCTTAGGGTACTTCCGGTGGTGGTCATCAAAGTTAGCCTTCTCAGGTAAACTAAGACAGACAGTTATCTGATTTCAGCATTTGTAGGGGTCACCTTGACGAGCACAAGAGACATCTGTCACCCTGTGTTCCCCGGGAATAGGCAGATGATTAAGTCTCAGGACATCTGTGTGTGCTGGCCACCCATCACACCTGCTGCCGCCACATACAGTCAAAACCCCCGCCTAGCCTCCTGGCTTTCTCTAACAGCGCGATTGGCCAGGGGGCCCGCAGTCCTGTCCTGCACCCACTGGGGCAGGGCGCAGCAGGACTGATGGGAGATAGGATGGAATTCGAAGGCCCAGGAAAACACACACACACACACACACACCAACACACACATGCATGCACACACACACACCAACACACACATGCATGCACACACACATGCACACACGCACACCCTCCCCCTGCACAGCCTTTGTTGGTCCTTTGCTGGCTGGTTCTCTCTGCACAGCCTGCGTGGCTTTGTTCGCAAAGTTTGCGGCGCCGCCCGAGGCCGCATGCAGGAGGGTCTGTGCAGCAGCCTGGAAGTACCCTTCCCCCGGCAGCCTCTGTCCAGTGGCCGCTGGGCCCCTCGGATGCTGGGTGTCTGCTGCATTAATTAGTAATGTGCTGGCCCCAGGGGCCAATAAGTTAAAGAAAGAACTCGTGTGAGTGAGTTTTTTAAAGGTCATTTGACTCTAGAAAAAGCCACTTTAAAAAAAAAAGCATTTTATAGAAATGCTCCATGGCGAAGTAAAATGTAAAGTATTAAATGGTTGTTACAATAGTGAGCAAATTGCCGCTTTCATGCCATTCCCATTCTCATCCGCTACATTTAGCCGGATATATTTGTCTACCTAATTCGCTGCAAACTGAAGGATAGCGGGCCTGATTGCAAACACGGGAGTTGTGCGGTAATAACTACAGCCAATGGGGAGAAGAGCCGTTGGGTCATTTGCATTAGGGAGGGCCTGCCTCCCGGCCGGCCTGCTGCGGCCCCAGGTGGTTTTCATTTAGAGCCGGGCTGATTGGAGACAGAACCCGCCACCCACAGGAGAGAGCGGTGCGGAGTGGCAGTTCCCAGCGGAGCCCTGCGTGCTCCTCAGAACGAAAGAAGCAGGTGGACTTTCTAATTTCCGAACTGCGCTGACCCCAGAACGGACGGGGTTTCCATTAATAACAACATTTTAAAAATCCTTTCGGAGTCTTCTGCGGACCTTGAAACTTCACGGCCCACGGCAAGGTGGCCTCCAGCAGTGACCTTCAGTGGTGACCAGCGTCATATCCTAGTCCAGGTGTCGGGCACCCGTGAGAAATGCCCGAGAGGAAGGAATTGTGCGGAAGCTGCCGCCGGAATTTAGGGTTTGAGGGTAGTTTGTGGGAACAAGGAGGACCGACCGGGGACAGTGGGCAGGGGTTGGTGCAGCCGCCTTGGCCTGCTCCGCTGTTTCCCTCCGGGTGCCACGGGCTCTGTCCAGCAGCTGTGGTGTCGTGGCCGGGGTGTCAGGGCTGTGACTCGGGCGTCCCTGCTGGAGTCCCAGGGGCCCAGGAGAGATGACTGAAGTCCCAGCAGAGTGGAGAGAAGTGTCCTTGACAGCCTGGTGCACGGCCTGCCTGCATGCGGTCCCCTGGGGCTCGGCCATCCCTGGCAGGAGAGGAGCCGAGCGTTTCTGAGCCCCTGAAGAAGACGAGACTGCAGGGAAGATGCTAGTGTGTGTGTGTGTGTGTGTGTGTGTGTGTGTGTGTGTGTGTATGTGCCTCCATAGCAAGCTTCAGGTGAAGGGAAGGCTTGGGAGCCCTCAGGTGCAGGCTGCTGGGGGGCCGCCACAGGTGGGCGGGAGGGGGCTCTGTCCCTGGTGTTCCTGGGATGAACATGTGAGACCAGGGAACCTTCGCTGAGAAAGGGGGTACGGCCTTGGCAGGGCCGCCAGGCGACTGGCCACCGTCTTCTGGGGAGGTCCGTTTCTGCATCACAGCCCAGGAGCTTCGGGACGAGCGGCAGAGTCAGGTCTGAGCGGGTAAGGGACAGCCAAGGCATGGGGCACAGGCAGGGAGGACAGGAGGACCCCGCAGACACCCCCTGCCCCAGCGCCACCCTGACCACTGAGGAGGCCACAGGCTGAGCTGGCCAGGCTGGCCCAGAGCAAGGCCTGCACGGCTGGGAGGCCGGGACCCCGGGCAGAGCGCCCGCTCGCCCCTGTCTGGGGCTTAACCGCGTTCTTTCCTCTGGGCCGCAGTGCTGGGCCCGTTCCGTGCGCTGGTGCTCATTCAAATGTGGCTCGTCCGGGCGAGGTGACTGGCTTACACAAACACGGATGAGCTTGTAAAACACGGTGTAATCCCTTGAAAAGGAGGCAAGAATAAATGTAAATCACCTCCAGCGGCGGGCGGGGAAGGGCTGCCCCTTCTCCTGGCTGCGGCCGTCATTCGCGAGCAAGAGGGAGTTCAGTTTGGGTGGGTTTGGGTTTCTGTTGGCGCTCGCACTCACTAAATCTTGCAGAAGCGCCTTGTAAACGCGGGAGCACGTGCAGTTTCCAGGGAAGAGGTGCAGTGTCGATACAGAGGCATTGGTTTTGCGCTAGGAGGGGGAGAGGGGCCATAACCGGAGGCCCGCAGGCAGGCTGGGCACGGGCGCCGCGGTGCTCGCCTGCCACTGAGGTCACATCACGGGTCAGGCCTCCGAGACCAGCCCTGTCCCGGTCGCCTCACAGATGCAGCCCTTGGTCTCAGGGACCCAGATGACAAGTCAAGGAGAGATCAAGGCCGTGCATGCCAGGTGCCCCTGCTGGCGTCTCCTTTGGACTCCAGTCGCTCCGCCAGCTTACACGGAATGTCACGGACTGCACACGGAGCAGGACCCCGGGCCACGGTGTTCTGTGTCCCAGCCTGTGCAGCGTCCCCATGATATGGACACAGCCCTGAGCACCGGTCCCTGGGACCAGCTCCCTGGAACTGTTGGCCCTGCCTCCCCAGGGCCAGCAAGGACGCTGCCACCTAGAGGTGGGTCAGTGGTCCAGTGGTCAGCGTCACCTTTCTGGGGAGGGGCTTTCTAGAATGCTCAGACCCGTGGGCAACCCAGCCTCATGAGCAGAGGCTTCTGACGATCCCAGAACGTCTCATTCCGAGTCCTTTTCCCGATGACCTGACACTGACCGAGTTCCCGGAGCCGGACGGACTCTGGGAACTAGGTGAGAGATTGGCCTCCAATGCCAGGTTCTACGTGACTGAAAGGGTCCCACAGAGCACAAGCCCCACCTCATTTGGGGGCATGTTCCTGACCCTGAGAGTCGGGTGGGTCACCGTTCCTACCCACCTGGCGCATTCCACTGAAAATTCAGGAATTGCCCCTGTTTGGTCCATTTCTGGGCAAGTAATTTGTGTGAGTGTGAAACATGCCAGAGATAATCAGCCTCGTTTAGTTCATTTTAACAAATACTTGGTGAGGACCTACTGTGTGCCAGGGTACATAGCTCCACCGACCAAATGGATTAGAACTGCACTGTAGATGCTTATAATTTTGGTTGGGGATGGAGAGGGATCAGGCAGGAGCAAGATCGATGGATAGATGTGTAAAATACACTGACTGTGTTGTCGGGTGCTGAGGCGTGTCTGCAGAACCAGGAATGAGGGATGGACGAGTGCCCAGGAGGGGGAGTCCTTCAGAGGATGGGATGTTCTCAGATGGGGTGATCAGGGGCCCCACTAAGGAAAAGACCTGTGAGGTCCAGGGAGAGGCGGACGTGCTGGGGAGAGGACCGGCCAGCTGTCCCCAAGGAGGCAGGGGAGCCCACAGGCCCAGTGGGTTCTCGTGCCTTGGGAGCCTTCCTGTGACACGGAGCCGTGTGACCTCCCTCCGTGGAGACCCTGAGGACGGGCTTTCCCAGCCTCTGAATGACACGCCCCCACCTCGGTGCACAGCCGTGGCCAGCCTTCCCCTCGCTGGCACCTCCGCACTGTTTCCTTTGGCCCAGAGCCCTCCTGTTGAGTGTACTGCACGTGGTGCTCAGATCGGTGGGCTCCCCTCCAGCCCCGAAGATCATTGCTCTCAGGGGGTCTCTTACCACCTCAGGTGACCTCCGGGTGCTATGGCACTGTTCGGTGGTAGCTTTTGTTTCTTCCTTTTTTTTAAGACTATTTATGCACGTCCCCTTCCTCCCGTGGATGCCAGCTAAGGAGCTGAGTGCAGACTGGGCTCCTGGTGCTCTGCAGACCGGTGATGTCACCAGAGACCTGGGGAGGGGGCCACCAGAGGAGCAGCATGGCCTTGTGATTGACAGCAGCGAGCAGCTGTCCCTGGCTCCTCAAAGCACGCGTTGAGAGCAGCACCCCAACGCTGGGTGACCGTGACCGTGACCCCGGCCAGCGTTCTTGGAGGTGGGCTTGACTCTCACGCAGGAGGATCTTCACCCCGTGTTGAAAGCTCTTGCCTGGAAAGTCTGTGTTGTCCCCCTCAGTGCGGTTCTCTCACTCCCAGATCGCGACACCTGCTTTGGGAGGGCAGGCCCAGCCCGCCTTTAGCAGCAGGACCTCGCCTTGTCCACCGGAGTGTCTCAGTGGCTTGACGTGTCCTGGAAGAAATTATCATTCCAGAAAGTCAGCTCAGTGCGGAGAGATGAAATTAATTCCACATTTCCCTGTCATCGGGCGTTCACGGATGGGCGTGCTGAGGCCTAGCCTGTGCACAGACGGCCTGAGGCCTGTGCGCACCTCCCTCGCACACGCGGTCCCCTCACTGGACCCCAGTGCCGACCGTGTCCCCACGGGCCAGGAGCTGCAGCATCTGACAGCCCGTGTCCCAGGGGCGGCTCCCGCTCCCGGCAACCTTGGCTCCGTCGCAGCGTGGGCACCACTTGCCCCTCGTGCACGTGCCTGGGTCATGCGGCTGTGACAACGGCCGTCCTCAGCTTCCTCCGGGTCAGGCTCTCGCTGCAAGGACCGGGTGCACCTGTCCAGGGCACTGACCTACAGCAGCCCTGCCCTGTGTCAGCGGCGTTAGGGTCTTTTTTTTTTTTAATACCGAGGCTATTTATTCATTGATTTTTAGAGAGAGTGGGAGGGGGAGAGACAGAGAGAGAAACATCGATGTGAGAGAGACACTTCGTTTAGTTGCCTCCTGCATGCACCCTGACCAGGCCCGGGCCGGGGGGGAGCCTGCAACCGAGGCACATGCCCTTGACCAGGATCAAACCCGGGACCCTTCAGTCCCCAGGCTGACGCTCTATCCACTGAGCCAAACCGGCCAGGGCAAGGTCTTAATGGAGGTCTCCTGAGAGCTCAATCAAGTGAAGGGTGACACTTGTTCACAAGAAGGGGACTGGGGGTCATAGCCTGCACATGAGCCCCGCGGCCACCAGCATTGTTTATGCAACAGTGAATCAGGTGTGGGGTTTTGAAGACCGTGTTTAGCCCTAAAATATTCCTTGAGTAGCTGCCAGGAAAGCTGTTTTCAAACAATATGAAACTGCAGAGAAAGTGTTCTCATGTTAACAGACTGAGAATCCAACCCATAACCCAGGTATGTGTCCTGACTGGGAATCGAACCAGCAACCTTTTGGTGTATGGGAGTCACCCCCCAACCAACTGAACAACCCAGCCAGGACAACATGGCATTTTTTAAATGGCTCTTTATTTTTCCAAAAAGTGACATTTCCTTGTTAACTGTTTGGGCCATGCATGTTGTGTTTTTTTTTAAATATTTATTAGCCAATTGTATTTTTTTCTCCTTTGGTGTGGCGAAGCCTGCTCTTCCCCTTTCTCCGTTGTCTGTTTATTTTGAACTTTCGTAACTTTTCCTAAGGTATGGCCATTAGTCATTTGTCTAAGTTATAAATATTTTATCCTGGTCTCCGAAGGTGCTGTTGGCGGGCTGGCGCTTTAAATTTTTATGGGTCCACTCCGGCGTCCTTTTATTGGAGCCTCTGAGTCTTCAGTCCTGCCCTGCACCATCACGGCCACCGCGAGACTGCAGCAGCTGCCAGCTTTTCTCACAGCGCTTCCATGGCTCTGCTGTCAGGTTTTCATTCTGTCCATAAACGGCTTTGTCTGCTCTGACCGCCGCTCTTCCCACACCATCCGCGCACTATTTGTCATCTGCCCCTCACTGAACCATCCCCGTGCTGCTTCTGGGGACCTCGCTGCGTGGGTCTGCACGTGGGTCTGCACGTGGCTCCTCCCGGCACCACGGCTCGTGTTCATTCCCAGGCCAGCTCTTCCTCGTGGTACACGTAGCTCAGCAGATGGCTTCATAGGGAGCAGAATACTCCTTTTTTTTTTTTTTAAGTATAATTTAAAAAACGTACTTCCAGTGGGGACGGGAGGAAGAAGAGTGCGTGTCATCAGGCAGATGATGAAGATATTCTGCGGCATTTCCTTCTAGATCGGAGGCTGGCCGCGTTGTCTGCGAAGGGCTAGAGACACGCGCTTCGGGCTTTGGGAGGCGCGCGGGGCCTGGGTCACAGCCGGCGGTGGTGAGCACGGTCAGCAGGCTGTGGTTGGACCCAGATTGTTGCTCTCTCGTGAAGAGCTTCAGTGGACCTGCAGCTGATTTTGTTGGATACCGTTGTGTAGTGCAGTGGTTCTCAACCTTCTGGCCCTTTAAATACAGCTCCTCATGTGGTGACCCAACCATAAAATTATTACCGTTGCTACTTCATAACTGTCATGTTGCTACTGTTATGAATCGTCATGGAAATATCTGATATGCAGGATGGTCTTAGGCGACCCCTGTGAAAGGGTCGTTTGACCGCCAGAGGGGTCACGACCCACAGGTTGAGAACCGCTGGCGTAGTGAAAGGTGTAGACAGTGTCTAGTGAGTGTCTGTCCTTCGCTGAGAAGTCCGCCGCCCATGAAGGATCTGTCTGAGTTCCCTTGTCTTCTTTACTTCCTCTAGGACCATCTTTTCACCAAACCTCACTATCTTAGTTATTATAGCTTTGCTAGAGGCTCGGTGCACAGGTTCGTGCACCAGTGGGGTCCCTCAGCCTGGCCTGCACCCTCTCACAATCCAGTAGCTCTTCTGTGGAGGCGGGAGAGGCTCGGGCTACCGCAGCTGTGCTCGCCAGCCATGAGCCCAGCATCTGGCGCCCGTTGGTCAGCTGAGTGGCGCTCCTGCTGTGGGAACGCACTGACCACCAGGGGGCAGCTCCTGTGTTGAGCGTCTGCCCCCTGATGGTCAGTGCACGTCATAGCGACCGGTCGTTTGGTCGTTCAGTTGCTTAGGCCTTTATATATATAGATAACACATCTTGGTATCTGGTAGAGAAAGTGCTTCTTGGCAGTTCTTGACCAAGACATTTCTATTAGCATCTCCATTTTGCAATCAGTTTTGTTACATTCCAGAGTATTTTTTTAAAAAACTACTTTTTTTTCTTTCTTTCTTTATTTTATTTTAGAGAGAGAGGACAGGGATGGCGGGGGGAGAGAGAAACATTGATTTTGGTTGTTGTTGTTCTACTTACTGATGCTTCATTGGTTGATTCTTGTATGTGACCTAACCGAGGATCAATCGAGCCTGCAAACTTGGTGTATCTGGATGATGCTCTAACCACCTGAGCTACCCAGCCAGGGCCACACCTTTTCCTCTTTGAGTTGAGATTGGATTGACTCTGGATTGGCTCGAGGAGAATTGACATCTTTATAATTCTTAGTCATCAAATCTGTGAGCACATTTCTTCACTTACTGAGGCTGTCTTAATTTTTCTCAACAATGATTTATGGTTTTCCATACAGAGGTCTTGCATACATTCTGTTGGATCTATTGCTAGATATGTTGAAATATATATGACCCATTGTAAATGACATATTTTTCTATCAGCAACGCTTCCTTAAATGTCTGTTGGAATGTACTGCTGAAAGTGTCTTCGATTATAGTTTTCTTTATAAGAAAACTTTAAAATGATAGGACATTTCGGGTTTCCTGTGTTTCCTTAGGGCTTAGGCCATTGTTTTAAACTTATTTTGTTCCGTAATTGTGTTGGCTGGACCTCACCCGTATAACGTTCATCAAAGGTGATGAGAGCAGGCAGCGTATCATCTCCGGATTTTAGGGAGAAAGCAGTCCCTCTCTTTTCTTCCCATCAGAGTGGTCCCTACTCCAGCCCACAGACATGAGCCCCCTCCGTCAGCAGTGGTTGGCCAAGTTCAGCGTTGGGGGTGTTCGTCATCAGTCTCTTTCATGAGAGGCGAACACAGAGAGGTGTCTGTCGTGGAGGCGATCGCTGGGACGGGGGGTGGGGTCGGGCACTAAGAGTATTTCCCAGCTCAGAGGATGGCCTTGACCTGGCAGAGAAAGCCTCGCCGGGCTTCCTGCCTGAGCTGTGCTCACGTGGAGGCGCCCTTCTGTGACGTGTCCCTTCAGCACACGTGGATGTGGACGTGGGTGGGATCCGCAGGAAGTGGTTTGTCAGGATTCGGACCACGCTGGGCTGTGCACTGTGTGTGCGTTGACTGCAGCTGGAATTCGAGTCTCTTTAAGAGAAAATAACCATGTGATAGTGCTAATCACTTTTAAATTGATAAATTGATCCTTTTAAATAAAAGAAACCATTCAGAATGACTGTTGAGCAGCACGTGAGGAAATGAGATTTTCTCCCTCACGGGGAATTTCTTGGTAGACATGCAAACAGATGCCCACACTGAATGAAGATTGCGGAGGTCAGGTGACCTCACGTCCTGTACTTCTAAGCAGGGAGAGTGCATTCTATGCGGCACACGCTGGGCACCGGGAGGGTCCTTTTTCTTTGGGGGAAAATGGAAAACCCGTATTAACTGGAGCCTCTGAAGGCCTTATTTCAGGAGGTCAGTTCCCGTGTGGCCCACAGCACTCCTGGTCACACAGCCAAGAACCTGGACACGTGTGTCCACATAAGACTGCACCCCAACATTCACAGCAGCTGATGTACAATGGCCCCAAACGGGGAACAACTCCCATGTTCCCAAAGGTGGACACGGTGGGTCCTTCCGCCCACAGGGGACACTTACCAGGACAAAGCCAAGTGGACACGGCTCGTTGCGTCGCGTGTTCTCTGATTAGCCTTGTTACCTTGTGTTTTCACGGCTTAAAAAACGGGTCCCAACGAGTCAGAGAGAAGACGTTCGAGAGAGCGTTAGGCCCCGACACGCGACAGCTTCTCACGACATGTGGACGGGAAACACGGAAGCCTTCTCCCTGACGTCGATCCCACTGGACACGTCGCCCCTTCTCAGTCCGGCGTGTCAGTGACAGTCGTGCACTTTAACGCGAGGCCGTGTGGATGCGGTGCCTGGGGGCGTGGCCGGTGACAGCGCTGGCAGGGCACACTGACATTGGACTTCCTGCCCTGGTGACTCCGCCGTGAGCTCGGCCTGAGTGGTTCCTGCCCGTCAGGCACTTTCCCTGGAAACCCCCCACACACACCCCCGCATGATAATAATCTGCTCCTGTAATTGCTGTGGAAAAGGAAAATCCTCAGGAGAATTTACATCTAATCATTTATTTATAAATCTGTAGATGGCAGTCTACAGAAGACGCATCGGGGGTCAACTTTGTGCTCAAAACAGTTGCGTGGTGTTTACATTTCACAGTGGATTTTTGTAATGGTACCTCCAGCCCCCGCGATCACAAAAGAACCGCGGCTGGCTGAGCGGCTCCGCGCCGTCCCGGGGCCCAGGCACCTCATTACCGATGCCGCCGCGGCCGAGCCCGTCCCCTCTGCATTCGCTGAAATATGCATGTTTTTCCATCTCATTAATTCAGTCTACATACAATTAATTTCTGCCTATTAATAAACCCCTTGGTGTTAGTGACAGCTATCGGAGCCACTTCACCGAGTGGGGAAGGGACGCGTTCCTGCCAGTCCCCACCCCTCGGCTGCATTTGGATGGTTGCATCTGTGGGGTGGAAGGTGTTGGTGCCTCGATTACACTTTGGGAGGGAATGGTAATCATCTGGCTTTAGACTGGCTGCGGGGGCAATGAAGTAGTCATTGGCTCCTCTTGGACGTGGAGTCGACACAGGGGCGGCCCCAGCGCACGGGGTCGCCGGCCAGGGGGCTTGGAAGGGCCTGGAAGGGAGGTGGACCCGCTTTCGGCTCCTGCAGCTCTGCTCACCTCTGTGGACACCCTCCCAAGGACATCTGTGTGTCTTCCATCTCGTTTCTTCTCTAAAGCATCTGGTTAAATCTGTGAATGAAAGCAGGCGATGGTGCATGTGGTACCAGCTCCCGCTGGCCCCGATCCAGGGGAAATACCGATCATCAGGACAGAGGCTCCCGGGCAGGGTGTCCCAGGGAGACCAGGAGGGCCCCCCTCCGTGTCACTCTGTCCTGGTCCTCCTGTCAGGGCACAGGGCTTTGCCACAGGAAGCTGGCTCCGTTCAGCAGCAGCAGCCGGGAGGGAATGCCCGTCTGTTAGGGGTCTCCGCCTCTAACCTGGGCCCCACGGTGCCATCCAGGCGGACCTGGAGGATGAGTCTCCATGACTGAGACAGGAAGACGGTGGCGGCCTGGTCTTTGCTATGAAGTTTAGGGACATGTTTTCTCTGTGCCTGATAATGTGAGGTACCATGAGCGAGTGGCAGGTCAGGAAATGGAGGCGTGAGTTTGGAGGGTGACGCTGGGGGCCGAGGGAGAGGGAGGAAGGGAGAGCTCGCGCTCTGGCATCCAGGCCGATGCGGGCACCTTCTGAGAAGGAGTCTGGGCAGAGCCAGGGGTCTCCCTGAGCACCTGCCCGAGCACAAACGCGTCAGTGCACCGGCAGCTGTCCGAGGGGCGGCCTCCCGTCCAGAGCGCATGGAGGAGATTGTGGGCTACTCAGGGGTGGCCTGCATTGGCGTCATCCTTCCCTCCCCCAGCAGCTGGTCCAGGAGGTCAAAGGTCGTGGCTGCTCCGCAGGCACTCACACCCTGGAGGGGATGGACACCACCCCACTGGGTCCAGGAGGCAGCCTGCCCTGACCGTCCCTGAGCAGCCAAGGCGCCTCGAAGGCCCAGGAGCACCCGCTTTTCCTTGGGCTCAGGAAGCCCTTGTCTGCTATTGCGCAGGTTTTTGTTCTTTTAGGGAAAGAAAAACCCACATTTCTTTGTTATCCTTGTTCCTTAAAACGTTCAACAGAGTCACCCATTCCTAATACATACATATATATATATATATATATATATATATATATATATATATATATATATATATATGTTTTATTTCACTCTTTTCCTATGAAATAGTTAATAAAAATGGCAGGCGGGGCTGTTTCCTGAGCCCGGGAGCCCCCCCACCCCCCCCCGGCCCCCGCTGATGCGGGAGTTGCTGGCCTGGTCCTTGGGATAGGAGTTAACGTGTCCAATCCCCTACGTGGTGATCAGCAGGAAGATGTTGGATTTTAATAAACTAGCCGTGAGGTGGACGGGGGACCAAAGAGGAGATGGGAGCTCGAGAGTCGGGTGTTCATGTTCAAGTCTGACTCTGGTTCACCCTGAGAAACGTGGACAGAAGGGAGTCGCAGGGTGGAGGGCGCATTGCGCCAGCCTCCGCCCTCTTCTCTGCTCGTTTGGTCTGTGTTCTGAGCCGTTTTCCAGCCCTTTGGGGACATGGGCACCGGGCAGAGGGCCATTCCCATTGGGAGAAGGGTCCTGGCTGAGCGCGTGGTCAGGCCGGGAGGGGACAGGTCTGCTCCCGTTGCCAGGACCCCTCTCCCCGGAATAAGCGTGTTCCCAGCGCAGTCTTTCGCGTCGGTGGCAAGCGAGGCCGCCTGTGGCTGCTAGTTTCGGATGGTTTCGGTGCCTGCACCTGTCCTGCGGTCTCTGAGTTCATGCCACAGACCTGGGACAAGCAGAAGGGGGCGGGGAGGTCAGAGGTGCACGCAGACACAGCCCTGCCCTTGACCTTGCTCTTGCTCCTGAGGCGAGTCCCCGTCTCCAGGGATGCCCGAGTTCTCGGGGATTTTTACATTGTGTTTTCATTGCAATGAAGACCTTTAAGAATAAACCCCTCACTGTTTACACAGGTAAAACGCTGCTTCTGCAATGCAGATTGACAACTGAAAGATTTTTATGCATACTGTAGAAGACTTCCCCTTTTTGACTTGTTTCTCAGACTAGAATTTGCTTGAGCACCGGAGAATCCTCATCTTTTTAAAGGATCCCAGAATTACTCAGGCCCGAGACGCAGGGGGAAGCCTGCGAAAAGTCGAGTCGGAATGGAGCTTGCTCGCGGGCCCTGGGGCCTCTGCGGGCGCACGGTCACCAGTGGTGAGGGCTGTGTGGGCTCCAGGAAGGCCCAGGCTGGGAAGGGCTAGAGCAGGGGTGGGAACCTTTTTTCTGCCCAGGGCCATGTGGATATTTATAACATTCGTGGGCCACGCAAAATCATCAACTTAAAAACTAGCCTGCTCTCTTTGGTCCAACATTTAATTAACTCCCCCCTAATGCCTTGGCAGGGCCGGACCAAATGATTTCCCGGGCCTCATATGGCCCGCGGGCTGGCCGTTCCCCACCCCTGGCTAGAGGTCTGGGACCAGAGAGGAGAGCCCCCAGAGCATCGACGGCTGCGGTTGGGCAGAGTGAGGCGGCCCAGAGGCCTGCCCCCGGGGACTGGGGACCCTGCGTGGGCACAGGGAGAGGACGGGCAGCAGGGCACCGCCAAGCTCCCAGCACACCCGTTGTCAGTGGGGTCTCTGTCTTCCTCCCCCTCTGCCCCTCTCAAGCTCGGGGTGCAGGGATTCAAGGGTCAAGCCAGGCCTCGGCTCTGAGAAGTGCTGTCCCTGTCGTGGCGGCCAGAGGCACCTGTAACCAACGCTGCCCTGTCTTTGCCGAGAGCCCTGTGACATCCCCTCTCCGTCCCCCGGGAGGGCCGGGAACCCGTCCAGGCAGGGAGCTCACGGTCCAGCGAGTGTGGCAGCCTCCCAGAGGGCGGCATTGATTTTCTAAGCGGCGGAGAAAGGCATCTAAAATCAGACTTCCCACCTGCTTCCCGGAGAAATCGGCGCTTCCTGAAGGGGATTGTAACCGGCTGGCGTTGCCGCTGGCGTGTTTCCTACCCCGTCCTTCCTCCTCCTCTCCACCTGCCTCTGCTCGGTCTGGTTAGATGCACCCCCTCCCCGCCCCAGCCCCGCTGAAGTAACTGTGTCCCTTGCTGGTGGACTTGGGGTTGAAGGCCTCCGGGCTTTGCTGCTTGGAGTGCCCAGGACGGAAGGCTGGGTGCGGGGAGAGCAGCCAGCTCACGGGAGGCGGGGCAGGCGGGCGGGGCATCCTCCTGGCCTCGGGTGACGTCATCCTCCGGATGGAAAAGTGGGGCACGGGCTGGCAGTGACAGCCCTTGTTGAATTGTACAAATGTGTTCTGCTGCTTGTAATCCACTCCTTGCAAATATGAGTGCTCTGGAAAAAAGATTTATTTTAATAACGTCTCAGCGTTGTTCTGTAGTCAACGTTGTTTTATGACTCCACATCCTCGCCAGAAAGCACATTTTAAGAGTTTCAATTCAAAATTAAATATGACCTCAGTGTTTTAAAATACAGTTACATTAACTGTCCATTTAATAGTTGCTTAAGATTTTTTTGGCCACTAACATACAGTCAGTGTACTTGTCTGATATTAAATGCAGTGTTTGCAGCTACGCTCACCGGCTAACGCGTTCCAGCTGGACCGTGAGTGGGCTCGCTGCGGGGCCGAGCCTCCCAAAGCCGTTCCCGACGAAGCCGCCGTGTTGTCTTCCACCAGTGATGGCGAACCTATGACACGCGTGTCAGAGGTGACACGCGAGCTCATTTTTTTGGCTGATTTTTCTTTGTTAAATGGCATTTAAATATATAAAATAAATATCAAAAATATAAGTCTTTGTGTTACTATGGTTGCAAATATCAAAAAATTTCTATATGTGACACGGCACCAGAGTTCAGTTAGGGTTTTTCAAAATGCTGACACGCCGAGCTCAGGAGGTTCGCCATCACTGTCTGACACCATACGCCATGCTCTTCTTAAAAAACTCCATCGTGTTTGATAACAGGGAGTATCTATTATTTATTTAGAACTGTACAAACCAATTTACAAGACAGGTAATTTAGTGGCAGGATTATTTATTAATGAGCCCAGTACACAAGTTAATGGGGTCAGTCCTCATGTATTACATGCCTTTAAAAGAAAAGAGGCAGTGTCTTCAGAAAATCGTTATTATTTTAACATTGGAATTAGGATATATTCCCTTGCTAAGATGAAAAGTAATTTTTTTCTGGATTGCATCTGAGCGAAGCCATCTCGAAGCTGTGCAGAGAGCTACGTCGTAAAGCACGTTAGGGGGCGGGGATGTTTTCACCCTGCCTGTCCCAGAATGTCATTTCTCACTGTGGGGGCTCAAAGGTGAAACGTTCCGGAAAAAGATGGCAGGTGAAAAGCTGCTCGGCACCGGAGACGACGTGACTGTGGACGGGCTGGAGAGAGGCGGGCGTCCTGGCTCAGGTGGGCCCAGGCCCCCTGCCCCGAGCTTGGCATCTGGCCTGTTCTGCCCCTTCGCTCAGCACCCAGCCCAGAACCTCACTGGGCATGGAGGGGGCTTACTTCTTGTGGTCTCCAGTGTCCCTGAGATGCAGCGCCTGCAGCAGGGTCTGCTGGTTGGTCCCCTCCACGTGTCACAGGTGGCGGTTGAGGGGTGCTCCCCACTGAGAGCTCCCCCCTCCTCTCTGAAGCACCCAATGGGCACCCCTTGGAAGGCAGGGGAACCTGAAAGTGGAAGGAGGAGGGTGCCCGGGGAGGCCCCGGGCGAATGTGTGTGGCCCCTGGATTCCATAGACTTCCCCCCAGTCCGAGCAGGCAGGTCAGGCTCAAGCATTTGCTGTTTGTTTGGGGTTTCTTCCGTTTCCTCTCATGCCCAGTGGACGGCCTTGTACCAGGAGTCGGACTAGGACAGCAGGAAGGAAAGCCACTAAGCCCTGTGTCTTCACATCGGGAGCCCTTCCAGGCTCTGACCGAGGGCCCATCCAAGGCCCAGGCCTGGGTGACGCGTGCCGCCCCCCCCTTCCCCACCACCCCCCAGACCTCAGGAACTCCGTTACGAGGCACCGGCTGCAGAAGCTGGAGAGGCTGAGAAAGGTTGCTTTCCCTGTTTAGAAAATCTTTGCGGGTTTTCTCCCCCCAGGGAGCGGTTTTCAGCAAATTATTCATTGGGAAAATGAAATCTGAAATACAGGTGTTTTCGCTGCACACGCTGTGGGCCTCGTTTCCACCAGTGCCTCTCGTCTACTCATTCGCTCTGCAGGCACCGGGCACCCTGCCTGCCACACGGGACCCCAGGGCTGGCTTTGGGGCTCGGGGACATTGCGTGGCTCTCCGTTCAGTTCCCAGAGCAGCCCTCGTGGGGAGCCCATCCATCGGACTTCCTGATGGAGCCCAGGCCCACAGCGGCCTGAGCACGGGGCCCGCCCTGCCGGTTGACCAAGACACCTAGACCGAGCTCTGTCCTTCAGCATGCCGGGCCTGCTTCCAGAGGGCTGAGGATGGGGAAGAGGGTGGGCCCTGGGACATTCTGAGACCTAGCCCTCCCACTTGTGTAAAGAAACGCTGGGCTGTGTGGACTGGTTATGGAGGCATTTAAATAGAAGCATGGCCTCCCATGAAGGGTGTGGAGCAGGGATGCCCAGTGGACCACGCTCTGCGAGCCTAAAAACCCTATAGTGTGGGCACCTCATCTCTCTTTCTAGAAGCGTCTAGAACAGTGATGGCGAACCTTTTGAGCTCGGTGTGTCAGCATTTTGAAAAACCCTAACTGAACTCTGGTGCCGTGTCACATATAGAAATTTTTTGATATTTGCAACCATAGTAAAACAAAGACTTATATTTTTGATATTTATTTTATATATTTAAATGCCATTTAACAAAGAAAAATCAACCAAAAAAAATGAGTTCGCGTGTCACCTCTAACATGCGTGTCATAGGTTCGCCATCACTGGTCTAGAACGTAACAGAGCTCAAATTCCATTGTCTTTGTAGAATAAGGCAGTGGTCCTAGATCAGGGGTGGGCAAACTTTTTGACTTGAGGGCCACAATGGGTTCTTAAACTGGACCGGAGGCCGGAACAAAAGCATGGATGGAGTGTTTGTGTGAACTAATAAAAATTCGAAGTAAACATCCTATCTAATAAAAGAGAAAAATGGTAATTGGCGTACGACGATACCCTTTTCATTGGCTAATCAGGGCTATATGCAAATTAACTGCCAACTATGATTGACAGTTAACTGCCAACTATGATTGGCAGTTAACTGCCAACTAAGATTGGCAGTTAACTGCCAACAAGATGGCGGTTAATTTGCATATGTAGGCACAATGCAGGGAGGCAAAAGGGAAAGCAGGAAGAAGCCCCCTGCCACTGACAGTGATCGGAAACCCAGGGGGGAGCTAAGAGCTGGGGGGCAGGGCAAAGGCGGCCCTGGGGCCGCCTTTGCCCTGCCCCCCAGCCATGATCGGAGAATCAGGCGCCTTTGCCGCCCTGGCCAGTGATAGCAGGAAGTAGGGGTGGAGCCAGCGATGGGAGCTGGGCACGGTCGAAGCTGGCAGTCCCGGGAGCTAGGGGTCCCTTGCCTGGGCCTAAAGCGAAGCCCACGACCGCGGGGCCGCTGCAGCTGTGGGTCCCCGCTGCCCGGGCCGGACGCCTCAGCCAGAGGCGTTAGGCCTGGGCAGGGGCGGAGCCTGCAACCGCGGGGAGCTGGGGGTCCCCTGCCCAGGCCTGACACCTCTGCCGGAGGCCTCAGGCCTGGTCAAGGGGCCGATCCGGTGATTGGTGATCGGAGGGTGATGAGGGTCAACTCCTCTGGCCGAGGCATCAGGCCTGGGTGGGGGGCTGAGCCGGGCATTGGGGGGATATGATGGTCCCCTTGCCCAGGCCTGAAGCCTGGGTCAGAGGCGTTAGGCTTGGGCGGGAGGTGGAGCAAGCGATCAGAGGGAGATGGGGGTCCCCTGCCCAGGCATGATTCCTGGGCCAGAGGCCTCAGGCCTGGGTGGGGGCCAGAGCCAGTGATCGGGGGAAGATGGGGGTCCTCTGTCCAAGCCTGACACCTCTGGCGGAAGCGTCAGGCCTGGGCTAGGGGCCGATCAGGCGATCTGAGGGTGATGGGGGTCTATGCCTCTGGCCGAGGCATCAGGCCTGGGCAAGGGGCCGATCCTGCGATTGGAGGGTGATGGGGGTCAACGCCTGAGGGGTCCCAGGATGTGAGAGGGGGCAGGCTGGGCTGAGGGACACTCCCCTCCCCACACACACCCAGTGCACGAATTTCGTGCACCGGGCCCCTAGTTATTACATAAAAGGGTACGGTCCTTTTTTTTTTTTTAGTTTTATTCATTTCAAATGGGCTGGATCCGGCCCATGGGCCATAGTTTACCCACGGCTGTCCTAGATTGTAGTCTTGAGTATTAGGGGAAAGTTTACAGAAGCCACCTAAACATAGAAGAGAATAAATCCAAATGCTGTACTGCGTATATGCTATCAGAAATAGAGCATGTGCCCTGGCAGGTGGCTCAGTTGATTGTAGGATCATCCCATAAACCACAAAGGTTGTGGGTTCGATCCAAGGTTGTAGCACTTAACGAGAGGCAACCGATCTACGTTTGTCTTTCAATAGGCCTCTCCCTCCTTGCCTCTCTCACTCCTTCCCTCCCTCCCTCTCTCTAAATATCAAAAGAGCCCATGCAGTGTGGCTCAGTGATTGAGCATCAACCTGTGAACCAGGAGGTCATGGTTCAGTTCCCAGTCAGGGCACTTGCCCAGGTTGCAGACTCCATCCCCAGTAGGGGGCGTGCAGGAGGCACCCGATTAATGATTCTCTCTCATCATTGATGTTTCTATCTCTCACTCCCTCTCTCTTCCTCTCTGAAATCAATAAAAAATATTTTTTAAAAATCAATAGAAACGTGTCCTCAGGTGAGAATTAAGAAAAGAAAGAATAGGTCATGTGGCCATATGGACTTTTCATGAGAAGGGCTGACCCTTTGTTTCCATTTAAGAAAAAGATGAGCCAGAGTCTTCCGTTCCATGGGGATGGTCTGGAGAGTCAGGCCTTGGAATCAGACAGACTTCTGTGCAGATCCTGGGCCTCCCTGTGCATTGGTGAAGTTATTATTCTAGAACCTCTGGACCTCTTCTAGGACTTAGAGATAATAATCCCTCCCTCAGGGTTACTGGGAGGGATGAATATAGAACATACTTTCAGTGATAAGCCTGGCACGTGCTGGGCACTCAATAAGTGGCAGCTATGAAATTTTATACAAGGTTCCCCTCGAGTTGTTCCTATGTGGGTGATCCTCGGTGTTACTCATTGACTCCACCTTCCAAAGTGCCATGAAGGGTGACAGTGAGGCTTTCTCTCAGCGGGGACTTGGTGGTGAGTTGCCTTGACTGTGGCTGATGTTGGCTGTGTTATTGAGAGTCAGGAGAGTAAATTGGGTGGTAGGAAACCAACCATCTTTTACCCACCTTGGCTGCATGCCCTGAGATTTTCCCGTCTGGTACTTCTTACTTTTCCTCTTACCACTTGTTAATTGTAGAAAGCAAAGCCCCTCTCTCTGACGTTTCAGTCCTTCTAGGTCCCTGAAATTATATGTCCCAGAGCAGGACCTTGTTTGAAACCCACGCCCTCTTCTCCTTAGGTGTCCTTGCGAAATTTGACTGGCACAGGGACATTGGTAGCATAATGACCTTCTGCACGATCATCCGGCCTTTGGGGCACAGACATTGATTTTCCTGATCTTGGCATGTGAAGGAAAGGGTCTGTCCCTCCCTGTCCCCCCACCCCCACCCCAAGCCTGCAGTAGCACACACCCCCAGCAGCAGAGCAAGGCCACCCAGGGGCTCCGAGGGCATTAGAAGGGGCAGCTGCAGACTGTGGAGGAGGATGCTCAGAGCAGGTGGCTGCCTCTTCGGGCCATGTGCATTGTAGAGTCAGCCCGAAAGACAATCGTGGTTGACCAGATGCCCCATCTGAAATCTCCATCCACTAAGAGATATCTGTGATTCTTATTTTGCACTAATGCAGTGGTTCTCAACCTTCCTAATGCCGGGACCCTTTAATACAGTTCCTCATGTTGTGGTGACGCCCACTTTCATTGTTACAAATTGAACATAATTAAAGCATAGTGATTAATCACAAAAACAATATGTAATTATATATGTGTTTTTCGATGGTCTTAGGCGACCCCTGTGAAAGGGTCATTCGACCCCCAAAGGGGTCGCGACCCACAGGTTGAGAACCGCTGCACTAGTGTGTCCCTTCTTTTCTGGGAGTGGGAAGAGAATTATTGAATCATACCAAGTTACCTAACCCCAGAGATCCAGGCGGGGGGGGGGGGGGGGAGCGGGGGAGGCAGGCGGGGAGGGGCAAAGTACCCTTGTGGGAATACACAGAATTTGATGAGAGTGATGGAATGATTCCTTAAAAGTTTTATTTCTACGGCTATTTTTCAAGAAGTGAACTAATTACTGACAGAATTGTAATAAATCGACGTAAGCAGCAATTTGATTAGGACTTTTTATCCCTGTTTTATGTTTGCTCTTTCTTTAAGCGACTCATTCCTAACGTCTGAGCATGTTCTTTCTGAGAAGCTGAATTACGCCAGGAAAGAGGAATGTGCCTCGCGCGTGTGGGAGACGTTGAAACGCTGCTTTGTTCGCTGCTTCAGAGGAGAAGAGCAGCGGCGGCGTGGACAGGAGGCTATTTGAACTCTTTATTTGCCACATTTACAATATTAATAACTGCATTTCTACAAGTTGTCACATCGAGTAAAAGATCTTCATTCCGGGCTGTCTTTGGGGGCCGAGCTGAGGCTGGATGCATGCATTTAATAAATTGTAGTCTCAAGTAGTCATTTTTGTAAATAATTAGTTTCAGTGAAAGAATAAGTTAGCATATTGTATGCATCTAATGTTGCAAATGTACATACAGCAAACTTTGCTATTAATCAACAGTCAGGCACCGCAAGTGGGGTCTCATACATAATGAATTGTGCTTAAGCCTCATGGGTTTCTTGATAGAAAAATAAAAGAAAACACAAGTGTGGTAAGCTTTTGAATAAAATTTAACTAGATTGCCCTGCATCCTGTAATTGTTTTGCAATCATTAGGGACTTGATAATTCATCTATACTTTTGGGGTGTTTTTATCTTCATCTGTCAAACAGTGGGGATTTTTAATGATATGCTAAAGTGTTGCTAAAATACAGTTTTTCTTTTCATAATTTGAACACTTAAGGGAGAAAGTAAGTAGGCTTTTTTAAGGCATTCTAGTCTGCCAAGTGTACTATTTAAATTGTCTTTTAAAAATGTTTTATTGTTGCTGATGTATTTTTAAGAATCAATTATTTTTAAAAAGAAAAAATATACAGTTCTTATGACATGTACCTTCTATGGGGGAGGAGTTGGAAATTGACATAAAAATGTCTGTGTTTTTGATGGGTGTTTTAAAATACTACAGTAAATTCCTCTGTGGGCTTGTTGAGGTTCTGACATTAATTTCAGACCCAAATAGGAAGGTCTTAGGATGTCCATTAAAAACTGACTTCCAATTTAAGCAACATACCTACGGCCACCCAGAAAGGGAGTCGTGGGGCCCAGTTCAAGTTTAAACCGCCTCTTGCTCCTCCTGTCCTCGACGTTGGCACCTGAACCATTGGTGGCCGTGGTGGGGGAGCTGCCTGGCTCCCCGGGGAGACTTGGGTGTGGGGTTTAAGCGAGCATGGGGCTCAGGGCCCCCCATGGCCGGGATTTCAGGGCTGAGGGGTAGTGGAGCCGAAGGGCCTCCTTTGTGATCTGAGTGGCCGTCAGCAACGCCCAGAGACCGTCACACCACAGCTCTCTCAGGGACGAGCCGGGCGAGGTTGGAGGAGAGGGTAGGGCAGAGAATAAATTTCATTTTATTGTAGAAATGGAAATTTGTGTCGTGGCTTTAAAAATCTGGTTTTATGTGTGTGTTTAATGTCATTCGTTTTAAATGTAGCATCATAAATCCTGGCTCCAGAATCAAAGCTGCTTAATTACATTTCGCCCATGAATAGTAATCTAACGCCAATAGAGAAAGAGTTAAAAAGGAGAGCCACAGAGTAAGGCAGAGGTTGAGGTCTTTAGCACAAGCATAAAAAATCAATTTCAGATGAATTTCACTACTATAAAAATTCTTCAAATGTCCTCTGAGGATGGGAAATGCTAGGAAACCCAGCTCCCATTTCAATTCCCTGAGCAGCAGCGGGTGCGGCCACCGGCGTGGGCATTGCCATGGGGTGCCTGAGGCACCCTGTGTCACAGGGGTATCTGAGTCAGGAGACGTGAGTCTGGAAGCAAAGAAGGAGGCCGGTGGGTATGGAACCCCACCTCTCGGATGAAGACGCCCATCTCCCGTAGTGTCCACCCCTCGCTGAGGAACCCCGATTCTGTGCCTGACGGACAGCAGGCCCCACAGCCCTGGAGACCAGCAACGGTGATCCTTGACCAGCACCCCAGCCCCATCTGGGTTCTGCAGGAGCGGCCAGACCCAGGTGGTCATGGGAGGTTTTGAGGGGATCCCTGACCCTCGCTGGTCTCCTCAGGAGGGAGTCCCCCCGATGGGTTGAAGGCGGGGACTTGGTGCATTGGCTCTCTTCACCTCCCTGTGCTGGGCCGCGTGGCCAGGTGCTGGCCTCTCCCAGGGGCCGTGAGAGCAGGTTGAAGACAGACAGCCTGCAGAGTGCAGCTCCCCCACCTGCCTCCGGGCGGGGCCCCAGGCAGGGAGGCGGCCGGGCTCCGGGAAGAGCCTCCGTACCTGTGTTTTGGCGGCTTTCCTGCCATCCCAAGAAGGCTCAGCAGCTGTAGCATCTGGAAGGGAAATGAGAGCAACTGCCCGCCAGGCCTGGAGCACCCAGGACGTGTGCCCTATGTCCGGGCCTGGTGGTGGGCAAGAAAGTCGCCTGCGGGACTGGGACTCATCTTCCTGCTCCAGCGGAGCACATACCCAGAAACCAGCCCCTGCCGAGAGGTCGGCTCCGTGGGGGCGGCTGCAGGTCCCGCAGGCAGAATCGGCACCCGCCGGACCAAACAGGCCCACTGAAGGGAGCCTAAGTACATGGCTTTCAACTTAAGGAGATAAAAGGGAGATTAGCAACCGCAATGAGCAGTAGGCGTTGGAAAAGGAGCAGATGGAAACCCCACGCATGGACGTCATGGTCCTGTAACTGAAATCACAAACCCGGAAGGACCCACACACAGACACCGTCAAGCATGAGACTCCGCAGACGGAGAGCGGACTGGGAGGAAATGCCCCTGAAAGAGCGCAGGCGATTGGAAACTCGGGGACGTGCTGTTCTGTCGGGGGTGGGCAGGTGAGAGGGTGAGGAGCAGTGCAATTACTTCCCTAGCATTTCTGGAAAAGGCTTTTGGTAGCGAACACTGGTGACTTGAGGACAGGTGACCGTAGAGGCAAACGTACACCCTTTCGTCCTGCAGAAGGACAGGCACACCAGCCCTCGAGTGGCTCCCGTGCTGTCGTCATCGCTCTGTCACAGCTGGCTTCTGGCTCGGCACAAGCGCTCAGAGCCCCAAACAGAAGTGCCGTGTCCTGGGACCCCCGTTCCTAGGAATCACCCCTAGGAGGGGGCGAACACCACGGGACATGGCATCGTCATCCGAGAGGTGGGGTTCCAGACCCACCGGCCTCCTTCTTTGCTGTTTTCAAAGATGTCATGTTTCTTAAAGCGGAAGGTGGACTCGTGGGTGAGAAAACTCCCCGGGTCTCAGCCTGGCCCTCCTCCAGCGCCTCTGCTGTCCTCACGCCGGTCGCACAGCTAGTGGAGACGTGGGTGCTCGTGCCGCAGCTAGCCTTGACCCCCGTCGGGGCGGTAGTGTCTTCTCTTTGCTCTTCAGATGTGTGGAGCAGGGCCTCGAGCTTTATTAACCTCCTGTTATCACTTTTGCAGCCCCACCAAGGCCCCCGCCCCTCCTGAGCCGCTCGGCAGCCCAGAGGAGACGGTGAGGCCCCTGATGGAGTGCGCGGCCTGGCTGGACGCCTACTTCCAGGAGCCCACGGCCCTCCAGGAGCTCCCCGTGCCTGCGCTCCACCACCCCGTCTTCCTGCAAGGTCAGTACCTCGGCCGCCGCGGCGCTTCCTTCAGGGAGCGGCCTCGTGAGCTGTCGCTTACGTCACAGCGTGTTTTATGGACTGGACCAACTCCATACTCCTCCATCCTCTGCCCGGGCAGCATGTGGCCATGCTGTTAGGACAGAGGGCGCGAGCCCCACCGCTTCCCAGTGGCTCTGTTAGTTTTGGCACGTGGTCCCATAGTTCTTGGCAAAGGCAGGGAAAATGATGCATGCATACCGACTCTGGACTCTCGCGGGCGGAAAGGTTTAAGCAGGAACACATCTGAGCGGCAGTAAACTTCTCAATGAGCTCATTGTGAACTTGAACTCTCTACTGGCCAACAGCACAGAAAACGAGGCTGTGGACAGGCAGCCACTGCCATCGACCCAGTGGCTGACGCGTACATCAGCCTGGGTAGCAGCAGAGTCTTCTTGGATGAGTTTTCACCTTCACTTCTCGAACTTGCCATAGTTAGAAGTTATACTTTTAAGGGATGAGCCGAGAACGCGTTGCCTCGGTGGAGTGTGCCAGAGGCACAAACAGTCTGATAATCCCAAAACGTTTTCCCAGGCGTTCCTTTGTAAGCTCTTGTTTGAATTCTTACCTACGGCAGGAAGTCATTCTAGACACATACCACACACAGGTTCATTTTGCATAGAGACTTTTCAAGTTTTGTTATAAGTGAGCATTTATACAGGTATATCCGTGTGAAGGCATACAGCCGTGTGCTTAAAGAATCACCCTGAGACTTTAGGTAGGGTAAATTTAAAGCAATCTTGAACTTGAAAATGGAATGCACCAAATAAGTTTAATGGCATTCTAATTCCTACTATGATTTTCAGCGAAAACGAACTTGAAAATGGAGCAGTGTTTGCAGGGGGGCGGGTAGAGAAACCCCTGAAAGGCTGAGCTAACACGTGAGTTGACTCACAGTCAACAGAGAAGACCTTGCGCGTTTTTGCACATAATGAACTAGCC
This sequence comes from Myotis daubentonii, assembly GCF_963259705.1. Taxonomy (NCBI): domain Eukaryota; kingdom Metazoa; phylum Chordata; class Mammalia; order Chiroptera; family Vespertilionidae; genus Myotis; species Myotis daubentonii. The sequence continues at coordinate 60,422,747 of NC_081852.1, read as the reverse complement.
GGGGAGTTCTGAGAAGAGGTGCCTGTCAGCCCATGTCGTTCAGAAGGTCTCTGTCGGTGGGGGCTCCAGAGATTTTCACGGGGGGCTCTAGGATGGGGGTGCTGGACGGCGCTCTGCACGTGTCCAGAACCCGCCATCGTCCACAGGGCCCCGTGCTCACCCTGCCTGCTCGGGCCCCTCCCCCCGGCACCAGGAGTCCGGGGCTGATTGCGGGTGGGTGACTGTGCCGGGGCCATGCTCTGCGAGCCGAGGAACTCAGAGAGGCAGCTGGGAATCTGGGAGCCATGACCTCTTCTCTCCGCTGCTGGGAAAGAACCATCCAACCAGCTTTCCTTCTCACATGGAGAGCAGACATTTCAGGTTTTGAAATTGTCAGAACAAAAAACTTACAAAACCAGGGCAGCAGTTCCGTGCCTCTGAGGGGGTGGGGAGCAGCGGGCCTGTCTGGTCCTGGAGGCCTGTCTTCAGCTCTTGGAGAGGGGCACCAGCCGCTCTCGCCCCGCGTCCCCGGCTCTGGGCCCGCACCAGGCCAGGCCATCTCCTCAGCCAGCAGGTCATGGTGATGGGAGGGCTGGTGACCAGGGCCAGCTGGAAGCAGCCGTGGGGATAAGGAGGAAGGTCCCAGTTACCCCAGTAGCCCGTCCCGCCCCCCATGAGACAAGCCCTGCAGTGCTGATGGGCACATCTGAGTGCACCGGTGCCCCCTCCAGCTGGTTTGGGAGGTGGGAGCAGCACCCGCCTGCCCACAGTTAGGGGCTGCGGGCCCAGGGTGTCCCACGCTGCTCAGTCACTCCTGGGCAGGAGCCAGGCGTGGGGATGTTACAGTTTAAGGAGGGAGGTGGACAGCACAGAGTTCATTGGCACCGGCCCCGGCTGTGCCACTCCCCTGTGTGTCCAGCCGTTGTGGGCTTTGCTCTCTCTGCCATGTGTCTAGGAGCCAGTGTCATTGTAGGGAGAGGGCAGGCCCACACGGAGGTGGTGGGCAGCCTCGGAGCTCTGCGGCTGGGATTAACACAGAGAAATGAGCCTCTGTGCAAGGGCGGGGGGCGGGGGGGGAGCCATTTTAAATGGGGAATAAGTGTCCTTTCTGTGCATGTTAACTTTTGAGTATGTTGAGCATACGTCTGTGTGTCATTGTTTCCTCATGTTCTGGCTTCTGAGAGGAGACCAGGTCTGCCTGTTTCCACTTGTCCCCTACTCTTCCTTCTGGAAGCCCTGAAGGCACCGCTCGTGACCTCTGCCCCAGGCCCTCCGCCATTGGCCCCTCGGGCCGCAGCGTGGCCTGTCCTGCTGCCCACGGGCCCCTCTTGCGCGTGGCCAGACGGCCTGTCCTTGCAGGATCCTCCGTGAGGTGAGTGCACTGTGAACCGCTGCCTCCGTTTGGAAGGAGCCACAGAAATGCATGCGAAGCTGAACCACATGACACTGCTGTCCGCCGGGTTAACACAGCAGATGCTGGGAATGCCAGGTGGTTCAGCTCCTCTCAGAGAATTCCCGGAGTTAGAGCAGCAGCCAGGTAGCTGCTGGGGCTTTCTCTCAGGGAACCGATCGCTGCCTGGTCCTGGGGAGGGGAGAGGGGGTTGTCAGGGGCAGGAGCCAGGGGCACGGGGCCGCGCCATGAAGGAATTACCGTGAACGGTGAGCCGTGGAGGACGCCGAGCTCCCTCTGGGGTTGGGGTTTTACAGGTGGGGCGTTTTCTTCTTGTGTTTGGGGTTCGGTTTTTGCTAAGCTGGTTTATTCAAGTGTGGACAGAATCGCTTTTCTGTGACCGAGAGCTCGCAGCCTCGTAGCACGGGGATGCGTATCGGGGAGGTCACGTCCTCCCTGGGAACCTCTCCCAAAGGCCAGTCTGTGTATTTTGAACTCATTTTTCTCCAAGAAACCGTTCTTTAGTGAAGCCATTATTCTTGAAGTAAACCTTGGCTTAATGTTTCTTTCATAATGAAATATCATTTCAACCTATTTTCTGTGAACGCTCCCTAACTTCTCGGTTTGCTCACAAATGAATTTAGCTTCTTAGTGTAACATGCATCTGACGCAGCCCGAGAGGCCGGTGGCAGGAGCACTGGAGTCAGAGGTGGCGCCTGGCCGGGCGCTGTCTCACCGTGAAGTCAGGAGCGCAGCCTGCGGACCCGCAGGTCCGGCTTCCCGTTCGGAACGGGCGCAGGCGCTTCTTTCTGTTCAGAGCCCTCCCTCTGCCCGCGGAGGCCCTCCCGCGCACAGGCTGCCCGTGGCCGGGAAGAGGAGACGGGCGGGCAGGCTGCTAACCCCGGCCTTTCTGCGTTACCTGCCAGCCCGGGGGGCCCAGCCCTGTGCTGGGGACACACAACCCCCACCACCACCACCACCACCGATGGCCCAGCGAGATGCTGGGCCCTTAGCCGGTGCTCCCGGTGCCATCTCACACATGATGGTTTTCAACAGATGAGGTCTGAGTTTTCTTTTTAAAGTGACGGCAATGTTCCCTTTTAAATGAAATATTTAACACTTTAATAATTCCTTCGTCACAGCTATTAGCTTGTAGCTATGAAATCGGTGGCATGACAGTAGTAAAACCTGCATTTTTAAACCTGCCGGCTACAGCCTCCGGCACGGAGCCTCGGAAGGATTCTCGCGTTCATGGGGCTCTGAGAACCCCTTTCCCAAGGGCCTCTCCCCAAATTCCCACCAGAGACTTCAGGAGAGGCCCTGACAGGGGGCTCAGCTACCCTCCCAGTGTCCTGGGGAGTCCCAGAGCCCAGGGCCTTCCAGGGGAGGCTGTGAGTCCTGGGAGGCAGGGACAGCGCGAGGAAGGGAGCCACCCTTTCCTCCATCCTCACTAAAGCTAGAAGCCCACTTGGGTGCCGAGCAGGGCTGTCCTCCAGCCCCTAGACCCTCGGCCACCCTCACGTCCTGGAAACAGCCAGCCAGCCAGGCCTGGGGGGTCTCAGGCGTGGAGCCCCCGTCGGTCCATGTCTGGAGCCCGTTGGTGCTCCTCATGGTGGATCCAGCAAGTTAGTCTTCAGAGGGTCTTGGGGGTCGGAGGGTTTTCTTAGTCTCCCCTCCCCCTGTGACCACAGCAGGAGGCAGCGCTGTACTTCCAGCTGTTGGTGCGGATATTTTCCCCTGAGTTTAAGACCATCACCAGCTCACATAGAAGAGAGCGGCTGAAACAGGGATGCACTTACCACTTCTGGGGCAGGTCATCACCGGTCCCCCCTCTCAAATGGGCACATGCGGACGTTGGCCTTGCTGCGATGTCACTGGTGGGGCTGGCAGGGGTGCCCGGGTGGGTTGAGAGCCAGCCAAGGACACTGCTCTTAGGTCCGTGGAAGGAAGGCAGCTGCCGGAACGCCTCTTTCAGCCCTGGAGCTGCCGTGTGCCTTTTCGGAGCGGTAAACGTGGGAACCTGGGTCCCAGGCCAGGTCAGACGGAGAGACCAGGTCCAGAGCCTGAGAGCAGGTGTGGCTGGGAAGTCCAGGTGCCGGGAGTCAGAGCGGGGCCAGCAGCAGGAGCAGCCAGGCGCCTGTGTCATGGACAGAAAAACCCCATGTTCCCAGGGTTAGGAAACGAGAGAGAAGACGAGTGGGATGTTTGAGAGCGAAAGGAGGGCAGAAATCGCTGGAAGCGAGCCGTCTACGGGGTGTAGAGCCAGCCCGGAGGCGACGAGGTGGGGAGGCAGTCTGCTTCACCGAGGTCCTTTCTGGCTGAACCATCGAAGGGTCCCTCCCCCATGGGAGCGGAAGACCCGCCCCAGCGGTCACACTTCCCTGTCCAGAGCTCTTTGGAGAGGAGGCTGCTTTCTGCAGAGGGTCCAGCAGTGGGCGCTTCCCTTTCCCAGAGGAGAGGCCCCCGGGGGCTCGCCCGCCCCCTCTCGGGGCTGCCTGGTCCCTGGCCACATTGGACCCTGTCGCTTCCAGCGCTTCAGCGGATCGGAAATGCTAGGTGACCAGGATGGCGTCTGGGTTGAGGTTTCTCTGGGTGGGGCTCCCAGCCTGAGCGGAGAGGACATAGTCCCACAGGTGGCTGTTCTGCAGGGTCCCTGCGGGGCGCTGGCTCTTGGCGGCCGCTGTCCTGGTTGGTCCTGACTCCGTGGACGTGGGGCTGGCCACGCCAGCTCGGAAACACTCGGGCACCGGCTGCTCTCTCCTCAGCTTGCTGATGACCGCACTCGGCCATGTTGGTGAATTTCAGGGGCCAAAGGCCGGGATCCGGATTGTGTCTTAGTTCATCGTTTCCCATTTGACTGTGCCATTTCCCGCCGGCGATGGTCGTTAGCGCTTGCTGATTCTTTAGGCTGCGCAGCCACGTCTTGGATGAGGAGTTTTTAAAGTTTCAACTGTGATTCATCCAGGCAAATAGATTTTTCAAGTTACTCCCGTTTCAGCTCCTTTACCTAGGGGTGTGAGGGGGGTGTGTATCAGAATGTTCTAGAAAGCTTGTCCATAATATTATACCTATACTTCTCACTCCTTCCAAGATGCATTGAAATATTAGGATAGACAAATCTACACACATATTTACATGTACATGTGTATATATGCATGGGCCCTATTTTGAGAATTATTGCCCTAAAGAAATTTATTACAATGGATCCAGCTCATCTGAGCGCGATCGCTGTGTGCTCCACCCTACACTGAGTTTACTGTCCTTGACAATGATTTTGTTTGAGACGCTGTGAGACAATGGCTGTGTTTGCTCCATTGTTAACTTACGTTCTAGGTCATGTGTGCATGTCGGCCTGGTCGGGAGCTCGGGTCTGAGCCGGGTGAGGAGATAGAGTACCAATATGGCAGCTGTATTCTTGATTTGGAAAAAAATGAGCACGAGGGGCTGCACGTCCACACCTCTGCTGTCAGCTCAGGAGTCTCGCCAGGTGCGGCCAGGGTCACCCACGGGCGAGGGTCAGCAAAGCCAGCCAGGAGCCGCGGGAGGTGTCCAGGACACTGGTCCACACTGTGTGTTTCTGTTGGAACAGCTGGACACATGAGGCTCTGGATTCTTCTGTAGACCGTGAGCCACGGCAGGGCCAGCAGAGGGGACGTGGTTCTTCGGGTTCTGGATTCGAGCCCTTCTCACAGATCAAGTGTGGGTCCCGCCCAGGGATCGCTGGGCTGGCTTTGGACTAGTCACATGATCCCCTCTGTGGCCTCACACTTCCCGAGAGAGCAGGCGCTTAAAATCCCCCTCCTGAAGGAGAATGTGGTTGATGGGTCCAGCTCCTGAGGTGCTGGTCGGGGCTGAACAGAGCCTGCTGGACCCCAAGAACATCCCTGGTCCCTGTGTAATCAGTGGTCACCAAGGCCTCCGGGGAAGCCTGCTGACCTGAACGTTCCTCCTAGACCTGAGGCGGTCAGGTCCTCCGGTCCCTGAGGTTTCCATGAATCAGGTAAAAAGTGAACTTCACTCAAGGTCGCCGTAGTCCCACTGCATAACCTATCCAAGCTCAAAGGGTAGCCACAGAGACAGCGTGAGCCGCTCTCAGACCTTGTCGGATAGAATGGGGCGTCTATTGCCGATAAACAGCACTTATCATTGAAATGATTACGAGGGCTGCTTTTATGGGAAAATATCCACGTTAAATACAACTGTTACCGCTAGCACAGTAATTAAACAGCAAACCGATGAAGGCTCCTATTAAAAATAAAAGTCAGCCTGCTCACATTATGCATTTACCACAGTCATCTGCGTGTCTGCCTCCTTGACTGGGGTTAGTTCACCTCCAAGGAGCAGGGGCCCCGGAGGAAATGGAATTCGCATTGTCACTGCAACCATTTTTCACTTGACGTGGGCTTTGGAAAATAGGGATTTTCTATCAGGCCTGTATTTTAAAGTAAAAACAGACTTTGCACTTAAATATGCTTTTAAAAATTTTATTCCCACCGTCGTCACTAGACAAGCGTGCACTGCTTGCTTCCACAGCAAACGTTTGATATTTTTGTTGTCACAGAGTGTTGTATGCTCACAGTTCACGGGCGCTGTTCATGTGTTTTGATATCATTCTGGCAATAATAAATAGAATTCTCTCTATGACCTAGGTTTCTAGAGAAAATATTTTAGTAAAAATTTCATAGAAATGCACTCGAAGTTATCAATATGTTAAATGTGTGAATATTTATATAAAATTCATGACAATGAAGCTGTGAAACTCTTTGTAGGAGCCAAAAGTGTGAAAACGATTACTTAATTTAAATGCTTTATCACACGATTTTTGCCCTTATATTCAAACGGACTCAGAATGAAAGATTTACAAGCATATGCCCGTTAAAGGTCATGTTTCACATGCTGGGATGGAGAAATCAGACTCTTACCTGGAGGAGGGGTGAGGCTGAGGCCAGGGGTGCAGCTTGCCATGACTACGTGGGTCGAGTCCGCAGGCCACAGGCTCAGCCCGCTGGGGCACCGGGTGATGTTTCGATGCCAACAACATTCTTCTGAACCAGCACGTGGAAGCGTGAAGTAGGGGAAAGGGAAGTCTTTTTAACCCTTAAACACATCACCCAGTCCCTTAAGTTTAGACCTGCTTTCGTGCTGCCCTCCCAAATACTAAAGTAAACATTGATCATATTTTGGGAAATGATATTTCTGGTGAGCACTGCCTCTCGGCAAGCATAAATCTATCCCGTATCTCCGTTACTATGACAACTACTTTTTCTTTTCTTGAGCACCGCTGTTCATTGTGACACAAAATACATCCTGTGTACAGAGGAGGACCGTTCCTGGCCTGGGTGGGTTTGCATTGCCTGCTTCTTTAAATGACGCACATCCCTGCCTGGCTGGGCTATGCCCCTGCCCAGGCCTGTACCCGTGCCCGTGCCCAGCACAGTTCTCACCCGGTGATGGAGCTGAGACGCTGGCTCCTTGCTTGGCCAAGACCTACACTTCTCATAGGAAATTTGCATCCCTTTCTCTTTTTAGAATAAGATATGCAAGAACCAACATAAATGGCACATCCTCCCCGCCTTTCTTTCCAAAGCCTGGGCCTTTGATGTTCAAGAGGAGCTCATATTAAAGGCGGCCCTAGCAGGCTGCTGAGACGGCGCCTGTTTATGGCAAATGTAAAACGGCACAAATCTAGCTGAATGTGACGGTATCATTAGTTTGTGAGTCGCATCCTTGAAAATAACTGTGGAGGAGCCAAATCAGTTTAAAAGAAGATAACAAAATGGTTTAAGCTACTTAGGTTGAATGCCAATTATATTTTAATATTCAACTGAGCATATTTTACGAAGAAAAAAGGCCACGTTGACGCATGCATAACTCACGGCGCGTCGGCCAGCTGTGCCGCTCTCCTCTCCGAGTCACTTTGTGCATTTTAGCAGCATGGTAATTTAGTGGAGAACTACCTGAGTGATGGCATTTTCAATGAGCAGGTAATCTACAGAGAATTTTTATATGGTTATGAGTTCTGTGCTTCAGCCCAGCAACACAAAAATACATCAAGACCAATTACGGTATCAACTTTCAGTGTGGTACCCTCGCCACGCAAGTGCATGTATTTCTGCCCCAGGCATTTCAAATTGCATCTAATTTGAAATCTTTGGGGTTTTAATTAAATTTCAGAATATATGGAATTCTTCATTAGTACCTGCTCTGAATCACAGATGATCCTTCTCTCAGTCTCTCGTTAAAGAAGTCGGCTGTGGTTAGTAGCATGTTCAGAGCCTGATCACTGGTGGGGTCTGGGTATTGGAACAGAAATAGTGAAATGCAAAATAATATCAAAAAGATTATTAGTCCGGGGAGAGTCTCTTGATTTGTATTTTAATGGAATTTTACATTTCTCTTAATGATTTGCAAATTGTCCTCTGATTATAAGATGCATTAAGCTTTTCATTTTAATGGCAAAGACACAGCCATTAGCAGAATTTTTTTTTCTGTCTTCTTTTTAGAGTGCTTCCCTGCAGCAGATAAATATTGAAACCATTAACACCTTTTGATGTCCATCACAGCCTGCGTCCTGGCGCCACACGCCCTTCACAGTCCGCCGCGGTTTCGCCGTGGTAGCCCCTGGCTGGGGGTCCCTGACTCTTTTCTTCCCTGGCTGTGTTTTGTTTTCTAGAATATAGGATTCATTTTTTTAATGTTTTTTTTTTAATTATTGATTTGAGAGAGAGAGAGGAAAGGAGAGGGAGAGAGAGAAACATCTATCAGCCTGCCTCCTGTACATACCCCAACCTGAGATCGAGCCCACAACCTAGGCATGTGCCCTGACTGGGCATTGAACTGGCAACCGTTTGGGGCTTGGGACCCTGTCCAAACAACTGAGCCACACAGGCCAGGGCCAGGATTCATTATTTAAGTTTCATTGGATGGTCTTGTTCATTTGTGTTAAAGCTGATGCATTTAAATGTTATTCATGGCCCCATTTGTATTAATAAGAGCGTCGGTGTGAGGGCTGTCGGTGCTCACAGCTCCTGCCTCAGTCTGGTCTGCAGAGCTGGAGGGCGGGCCCGGCGGTGTGCCTGCAGAGAATTCGGAGAAGTCTCACTTGCACGCTGGATGCTCCTGTGTACAGCCATGCATGGTGACAGGGCCACCAAGCTCACTGCCTTAGCCCCCTGACCAAGGCTGACCACAGCTCGACGCCCAGAGCAGGGGCACTTGCCTTTGGTTTGACCTTGGTGTTCAGGCCAGGGCTTCTCGGCCCCTGCAAAGTGTCCGATTTGCATGACTGGAGCCACGAGGCTGTCATCTGTCTGCTCCTCCTGCTGAAGGTGCTCAGGGAGCTGTCACTCTGACCTGTGGCTTGGTGGGCAGCGCTGTGCAGCCCAGCAGCCCGTGCCAGTGTGTGGCCCGGAAACGCGGCCGCCTCCCAGGTGAGCCAGGTGAGCCCGCACCCCCTGGCCCCAGGTTGTCAAGGGCAGATCTTCACTCGGCGCCAGAACAGCAGACCTGAGTGTTCGAAGCAGCTGTGGTTCTCGGGAGGGACCTGGACCCAGCCCCGTTCTGCAGGGCTTTCAGGGGAGGCGGCTAGGCTTGCTCCATGCCGCCCTGGGCCCTTCCCCAGCGGGTGTCATCTTTGGAGGTGTCTGGGGGTTCGTCCACGTGGCACACAGGCCTCCATCGCCAGGAGGGATGCTGCCTTTGTGGCGGGGCTGTCAGGTGGCGTGGAGCCTGGGGGATGGTCTGTGAAAGCCTTTGTGTGGCGTGTGGGAGCCTGCGCCCCCTCTGCCTGCCTGCGCCCCCTCTGCCTGCCTGCGCAGCCTCGGGAAGCACTCTCAGCCTGTGTCTCAGCCAGCGCGGCCGCCACAGTGACAAGCAGCCCAGCCTGGCGGCTTCCCTCTCAGCTCTGGAGGCTGAGAGTCCAGGACCAAGGCTGTTTCCTCTGAGCCCTTCTGCTTGGGCTGCAGATGGACACCTCTCACGTGGCCGTCCCTCTGCACAGATCCCCTGGGTCTCTGTCCTCCTCTCCTCCTCTCATAGGGACACCAGTCAGACCAGAGCCAGGTCTCAACTCAGTCGCCTCTTTAAAGTTCCTATCACTTCTGAGGTGCTGCGAGTTAGGACTTCAGCATTTGAATTGGGGGGCAGGGGGTTACGGTTCAGCCCAGAACAGCCTTTCGAGGCCTCTGAGTCGCCATCTGTGACGTGGGAACAGCGGTAACAATGTCAGCATGAGGGTGAGCTGAGGCCACCAAACACCCAGCCCTAGAAGGGGCTGCCGCCTTCACCAAGGGGAGTGTTTTCCCCCCGAGTCCCCGCGAGGGCAGGTGGCCCGGGCACCGCTCTGCCCGTCAGCTCAGGGAGGACTCAGGCACTTACTCTCAAGTGCTGTCCATGGCATCCAGCGGAAGGCACCAAGGACATGGTCCCTGCGTGCCCCCGTGTGTAGGGCTGGGCACGGCGCTGCTGCAGCCACAGCTCTGCAGGGAGAGCGCTCCTCGGTGGGCAGTTTGTCTCACGGGAAACTAAGGAACGGAGCCAAGTCGCCTTGTCATTGGAACAAAGATCTTTCTACCTGTCACTTCTCTGCCCACTTACTGTCAAGTTCTAGGCCACAGTAACAGCCACATCAAAGGACTTGAAGGTTTAAGCAGGGCCGCGTGGGCAAGCCGCACGGAACCACAGCAGGCGGTGAGCATGTGCGGGGAGAGTCCCCTGGAGCTGGGGGGGCGGGGCGGGGGCAGGCGGGGCCTCTGCCTGCCTCGGTTCTGCTGGACACCAACCCCGCGTAGCCTCCTGGGCCCACGGCGTCCCTCCCTCTTCCCAGTGCCTGCTCCTGCCTCTGCCCCTGCCTCCGCTCCTGCCTCTGCTCCTGCCTCTGCTCCTGCGTAGCCGGCTCTGGGAGGCCTTCTTGGTGGGCTGTGCACACTGTGCGGACAGAGCGAATTCTAGTGGCAGCGCCCGGGCCGGGAGGAGAATACAGCGACGATGGGGTACCTGTTCGCGGCGCACGGGGCTGCAGGAGACACATCCGTGGCCTTGACCGCTGTGGGGGTCTTGTGAAGCGTAGCCGTGGCCTTTCTAGCACCAGGGACGCATGTTATTGCCTGTGCCCTGACCGATTCAACCACCCTGGCTCCAGGCCGTCTTCTAAGCATGTCCTTGCTCTGCAGACTAGACACCTAAGGGTGGGGTACGGGCCAGCCAGGGCTCTGGGCGCGCGTGGGAAGGCACGCCTTGTGTTTCTTAGTGAGGTGCTGGCAGTGCGGCTGCTATTCCTTCTTCATTCTACAAGGAGGGTGGAAAGTGCACCCTGTGAATAAGGATGGTTTTGAACGGTCGTTCTTGGGGGTGAGTGAGACCCCCGAGGGGAAGCACAGAACCTTCGGCCGGGGTGCTGGGTGGACGCAGGACTCAACGCCGCCTCCCCTGCTGCTGCATCTCCAGGGCCCCAGGGCCCTGCACGAGCCAGGGCTCCCTGGAGACTTCCCGAACGAACACCCAAGTGCAGGTGGCCTCTGGGCTTGATGCCCTCGCGTCCCTCCCCTGCCCAACCCCCTCAGTGCTGCTAGGACGGCATTTCCGGGTTCCACACGTCGCAGTGCCCTTCGCCGGGCCACCTCCCCGAACCTCAGCCCTAGGTCACCTCTGCACCCTGCCCCTCTCTGCAGAAGCACCCGGCCGTTTCCTGAGCCTGCTGCCTGGGGAGTGGCCCACGGCTGCCCCGTCTGCACTTCTGCCCTGGTCCCTGTGAGGAGGGAAGGGACCTGACCCCTGGCTGGGTAACACCCCGGCCCACCGTGTCCCTTCCTACTCGGAGCTTGTCCGGTGGGTGCCCTGGCCGGGCGCCCCTCCCCCCTGCGTCCCCCTGCCGAGGGCACACGTGGGACCTGTCGTTGGGGACCGCCTTCGCCCGCACCTGGGCAGCCCGGCCTCATTCGAATGGGTGAGAACCAAAGTCAGCTGCACACGCAGAGCCGGGTCCCACTCCAAGCCCACCGCCACTCCCTCTGAATTCCTCCGCTGCCTGCGGCACAGGCTCTGTTGCTGCTGAGATTAATCCCCGAAGAGCCCCTCGTTCCTCTGCAGAGAAATTAAAGCTTGCCAGGTTCCTTCCGCCTGTCCTTCTGACAGCTCTGTCAGGAGCGGTGGGCCTCCTGCGCGGCGTGATCCCCGTCCGACGGCGGGAACCGTTCACCGGGAGATTAAGGCTGCGCTCTCTTCCGGTGGGTGGGTCCTCAGACGTTACTTAAACTTATGGAACAGACCTCGGGCTCTCAGGCAAGCCCAGAGGCCGCACGGGTGGGCCTGGGTCAGAGCACCCGCCCCGTTAGATTCGTCATTTTTCCCAGAAATCGAGTCAGCAAGGCGGACGGGAGCGTCCTTCCACGGGCCGGCCTGGGGGCACCTGCCCAGGGTGAGGAACAGGCTTGTGTTCAGACACAGGAGCCGAGAGAAACCTGGCGCAGCTTCTCTCCTCCTCCTGGGTGCCGGTGAGGGCTCGCAGGAGGCTTCTGGAAGTTTCTTTCGGGATGCATGGGAGTTCCTGCCGGTCAGGAGAGGGGCAGTGTCTGCACGCAGGGACTGCTGGCACGTTAGCACACGTCTGACCACCCCTGGTATTTAGCGTGATCTGCTCTGAAACCACTAGCGAAGGGTCCCGTCTCTGCCGTGTGACGGAAGCCGCCAGGAAGGCTGGTTGGATGTGTGACGTCACCTTGCGGTTGCTGCCTGGCAGGATGGAGGCACATTGTCTTGCATGGGTTGGTAACACTGTCATTTTAAATACGACCTTCTCCCTTTCTGGTGTTTGGATCACGGGGTTGTGTCGCGGCGGGAACTTGGTCCTGTGCTCGGCGTGGGGTTGGTTGCCTCTGATCACAGCGCCCTGGCCAGGAGCTGGCGTGTCTGTAAGGAGAGCGGAGCCAGCAGGACCCCCAACGGAGGGCCGCGGACATGGAGTCCGCAGGGGTGGGGACGGCAAAGGGCCTGGATGGGGACCTTCCCCTTGATCCCGACTCCTTTTCCCGACGCCACCCTGTATGAGGTGTGACACCCCCACTCCCTCCCACCCACCCTCTCGGCATTTGTAGGCCCTCTCTCTCTATATCTGTATCTCTATCTCTATCTCTATCTGTATCTCTATCTCTATCTCTATCTGTATCTCTATCTCTATCTGTATCTGTATCTCTATCTCTATCTCTATCTCTATCTCTATCTCTATCTGATATTGTTCCGAAACCGTTAACACCTGTTCAGAAGCCAGTTGTTCCGCTTTGAGCAGAATGACAATTATTTGAATGGTAGCGGCGTTAATGGATAATTATTCACATTCATACCAGGACATTCACAGTTTAATCATTTCTCTGAAGGCTTCCTTAAGTTCGAGCTCAAAGTCTTCGGCATAATTCTTTTGTTAAATAAGTTCCGGGCACTCTAATTACGGGGAAGGTGAGCAGGAAGGCGCCAGGTGCGGCTTGCGGAGGTTGCACCTCCCCTCACCTGAGAGCCTCACCAGGCGACGGTGGCAGCGCCCGCACGGCCGGGGCTCATTTCCCTCGGCTAATGGTCCAGTCCTTCTGCAACATGAGTCTTCGAGATGAGCCCCAAGACTCTGCTCCGTGAGCCAGGACCAGACAGAGCCTCCGGGCGCTCCTCATCCTGAGCTTGGAGCCCCGCATGGCCTGGCCCGGCCTGGAGATCCCCGGGGCCCCCCGAATTGTCGAGGACCCCGAAGAGCTTTGGGTCATGAGGGCTGTATCTCCCTACAGGTACCATGTTAGAAAGTAAACGGGGGATTTTTTAAGTGACTTCATTTTAAAGCAACACTCTACTATAAACAGTTATTTATAGCAAAGTAACTATTTTCCAAGACCAACACATGTAAGGACAGTGTGACATTATCTTACGTTTTTGCCAGCCTCGTGGATGCCTGCGCTTGGGTGTGCGTGGCCCCTACAGGGCGAAGCGCTTTCACAGGCCCGCGCATGGCACCCTCCTGCCTGTCCCCCATTCGACCAGGAGACTGGTGGGCGGGACAGGTGGCGGGGAGACTGCCCAGTTGTGAACTTCGTGGCCAGTGCTGAGGGGTGATGCGCAGAGGGGGACCTGCCTGAGGCCCCACCTTCCCGAGGGATGCATGCTTTCTTTCTTTTTTTTTTTCTTTTTTTTTGCTCATGGCTGCCCAGTTGTTCGAGCGCCATTTGTTGAAAGACCATCCTTTTCCACTAAATGGCCTTTGCTCCTGGATTTGTGTGGGTCTGTTTCTGTTCTGTTCCACTGAGCTAAGTATCTGTTCTTTCACCAGAGCACACGGTCTTGATCTCTGTCGCTTTATAGAGAGATTCCCTTTTCACACATTGGAGAGGCTGGCATTCCATCCCTGGGACAAAATTTTGGTGTCTTATTCATATATATATATATATATACACACACACATATATACATATATACACACATATATACATATATATACATATATATACATATATATACATATATATACATATATACATATACATACATATACATACATATACACACATATACACACACATATACATACATATATATATATATATATATATATATATATATATATATATATATATATATATATATATATATATAATGTTGGGTTTGATTTGCCAGTACTTTGTTGAGAATTTTTACATCTGTGCCCATGGGAGATATTAATCTGTACCTGGTTTCTGTCTTTTTCTGGTTTTGACATTGGAGTCATTGTAGCCTCTTAAAATGCCTTGGGATGTGCACCCTCTTCTGTTTTCAGGAAAAGATAATGCTAAATGGATGTTTCTTCTTTAAATGTTTGATAAAACTTTACTGGTGACGTTATCTGGCCCTAGAGATTTCAGATTTGAAACTATGAATTTGAGTCCTTGGTAGTTACAGAACTATTCCAGTTATCTGTTTCATGTTGGATGAGTTTTGGTAGTTTGTAGTGTTGGATACATTGGTCTGTTTCACTTATGTTGTTGAATATTATGCATACTTATTTGTAGGAATCCTTTATTATCCATTTAATGTCTGTGAGGTCAGTAGTGACATATTTGTTCTTTATCTTTATCAGTCTTGCTAGAGATTTATCAATGTTATTGATCTTTTCAAAGAACCCCATGTTGGCTTCACGTATTTCACTCTTACTGTTCTGGTTTCAATTTCATTGATTTCTGCCATTACCTTTATTTACTTCCTTCTTCTCGATTTGGTTTGATTTTGCTCTTTTTTTCTGGTTCTTAAATTGAAAACTCAAATTATGTCTTTTCTCAAATATGCATTTAATGCTATACCTTTCCCTCTAGCATGGCTCTGGTTGTGTCTCATACATTGTGAAATGCTGGTTCTCAGTTTTCATCCAGCTCCGTGAATGGTTTTATTGCCCTAAGGCTTCCTCTGTGACCCGTGGATCAGTTAGCCCTGGCTTATCTACTATCCAAATGTTGAGAGATTTTATCTTTTTTATTAATGTCCCGTCTAATTTCATTATCATGGGAGAATATAACTTGTATGGTTTCAGTTACTTTTAATTTGTTGAAGTTTGTTTTATAGCCCAGAATATGGTATGTCATGGTCAGCGTTCCGTGCGCATTTGAAAAGAACATATATTCTGTGGTTCCTGGGAGGAGGGCCCGATAAATGCCAGGTAGAACCAGGTGGTTGGTAGTGCTTTTTTACTTCTACATCCTTGATTTCCTGTCAACTCCTTCTGTCAGTTACCGAAAGAGAAGTATTGAAGTCTCCAAGTATAATTATGGATTTGTCTAATTCTCCTCCCAGTTTTTGTCCATTTTTACTTTATGTATTTGAAATTCTGTTGTTAGGTACACAAAAATTTGCAGTTGATATGTCATCTTTGTGGGCGGTTTCTTTCATCAATATGGATTATTCCTTTTTATAAATATATTTTTTTATTGATTTCAGAGAGGGAGAGAGAGATAGCAACATCAATGATGAGAGAGAATCATTGATCAGCTGCCTCCTGTGTGCCCCCTAGTGGGGATTGAGCCTGCAATCCTGGCATGTGCCCTTGATCAGAATCAAACCCAGGACCCTTCAGTCTGCAGGCCAACGCTCTATCCACTGAGCCAAACTGGCTAGGGCTATGTATTATTCCTTTTTACCCTGGAAATTTTCTTTGCTCTTAACTCTACTTTGTCTGATATTAACTTTTTAAGATTATTGTTTAAATGGTATATTTTTATCCATTCTTTTACTTTTAACCCTCCTATGTCTATTATTTGAAAGTTTTTTTAGAATGCACATACTTGGGTTCTTTTTTAATTCATTTATGTTTTCATTGGTGTAATTAGACCATTTACATTTAATGTAATTATTTATGTGCTTGAATTTAGGTATAAACATAATAACATTTATTTCATTTTATTATTTATCTTATTATATTTTATTTTTATTATTAGGTAACATTTCATTTGTTTTCTGTCTTTTTCCTGGTTTTCATTTCTCTTACCCCTTTCTATCCTTCCTGTGGGCTATTTTAACACATTTTTCGTATTTTATTTTAATTTACCTGTTAGTTTTTGACTATAGTTATCCCTTTTTATGGTTTTTCTAGTGGTTGCTGTAGGTATTACATACTGATTTTTACAGTCTAATTGGAATCAATACTTTACCACCTTATAGTAGAATGTAGAAACCTTCCCACCATAAAGATCCTTGAAACCCGCCCCCGCCTTGCTGTTATAGTGGCATATATTTTACATCTATACACACTGAAAAACTAAAAATCTTATCTGATAATGTCGTGGTTTTGCTTTCAGTCATCATACATATTTCAAAGATTGCAACAGGAGATTCCATTTCATTTGTTCTGCCTTTATTTCTAACTAGAGGCCTGTGCACGAATTCCTGCACGGGTGGGGTCCCTTGGCCTGGCAAGCGATTGGGGCCATCTCGCCCAATCCTGATTGGGGCCTGCCGGCTGGGGGGGAGGAACAACGGGAGGTTGGCCAGCCACTGGAGGTTGGCTGTGGGAGCGCACTGACCACCAGGGGGCAGCTCCTGCATTGAGCATCTGCCCTCTGGTGGTCAGTGCGTGTCATAGTGACCAGTCGACTGGTCATAAAGGTCACTTAGGCTTTTATATATATAGATGTTCCAAGCTTCCCTCCAGTATCATTTCCCTTCTCACTTTAGCAATTCCTTTAGCTCAGATCTGCTTAGAAATACATTATCTTTGTTTTTATCTAAAAATGTCATTCTTGAAGGATTATTTCAACTGGACATAGAATTGTGAGTTGCTAGATTTTCCTCCTAGCACTTTGAAGTTCTTTTTCACTTCCTCTGGCTTCCATGGCTTCTAACGAGAATCCTGCTGTCATTCAAATCATGGTTCCCCTAAAAAGAGTGCAGCATTTTTCTCTGGTTGTTTCGGGTATTTTTCCTTGTGTTTCGATTTCAGCAGCTTGATCTGGATATATCTAGGATAGGATTCCTTTGGGTGAGCCCTGTGTGCAGTTTGCTAGGCTTCTTACATCTGTAGTTGTATACCTCTAGCCAACTTTGGAAATTTTTTACTATTTTTTTTCCTACATCACACTCATTTTCCTCTTCTTTGGAACTCTAATAATTTAAATGTTAGACCTTTTGGCTTTGGCCCACATGTCCTCAGGCTCATTGGGAGGGCTTTTGTTTGTTTTTAACATTTGCTTCTGTGTATTTAGATCGGATCATTCCTGTTGACTTGTCTTCAGTTTCATTGACTCTCTCCTCTGGCGTCTCCATTCTGCTATTAAGCCCATGCAGTGCAGTTTTAACATTGTAGTTGTTGTATTTTTCAGTGCTAAAATTTCCATTTGATTCTTCTTTATAACTATGTTTCTTTGAAATGCTGTGTCTTTTGTTTGTTTGTTTTGTTTGTTTGTTTTAGGGGTCTCTTCCCTTCTCGCAGCAGTTCTCTTCCAGATCCTTTAAAGTGGTCAGATGATGTATATCAAGTCATCCTGCTGTACACTTTAATAGCCTGCAGTTTTATTTGTCAGGTGTGCCTCAAAAACCTGGGGCAAACATTGTCAGGTGATTCCAGCTTCTGTGTCATCTCAGTCTTGGTATTGGTTGGTTCTCTTTTCCCAGGTGAGTAGAGGTTTCCTGGCTGGCACCTCTGGCCTCTCCTGCCCGGCCTCTCGTGTGTGGTGTCCGCAGGCCTCTCTCATCAGAGCCGGGCTAGGCTGGGTCAGCCCAAATGTGTGAGTGCAGGCTGCCCGACGTCCACTCCCACACGTGGCACGAAAAGAGCTCACATGAATGGTGGTGTCCACGATACAGGACAAGGTCTCTTTTACTCCATTAGGGAAGGCTATTTAACAGCCGAACGTGTTGGCCCGTCCTCCAGAGCGGGCTCAGCTGTAGCATCTGCTTCGGCACAGGTTGGCGTTCACGGCACCGACGTGGAGAACCGCCTACACTAATCAGTGCATTTGCTCCCTGCAGGGGGAATTGAGTTTCGAGATACATTTCTAAAAAGATGTGCTCGATTGCTGAGCGTTGCCTTCTTTGAGCTTTTTTCCTAAAACATTGCCTGGGATGGACAGCGTGAGAAATGGTCTGCCATTGACAACAAAGCTGGAAATGTTGGGGGAACTCTCTGCTCTGATGTGGCTGCGTCATTGTTTTATGATGCAATGCTTTTACCCTGGGAAGGAAGGCGCTCTGTGAGGTGGCGGGGCTGCGTCGGGGCTGGCGCTCTGAGGACGCTGGAGAGGAGCCCGGCTCCCGGACTGCTCGGTGCTGCCCTGGGCTTCTTATTTCTTCTTAATCCTCACCCAAGGAGGTTATGTTTAGAGCGAGGAAGGGAGCAAGAGAGAGAGGGGGGAAAAAAACCAACATTGATTGGTGACCTTGACCAGGGATCGAACCCACAACCGAGGTATGTGCCCTGACTGTGAATCGGACCCGCAGCCTTTTGGTGCCGGGATGATGCTCCAGCACCGACCCACCCGGCCGGGGCCAGGCTGCAGCGGACCTGGCACGCACACCTCTCCTCCCATTTCAGCAGGCTCTGGAAGTTCCGGGCTGTTCTGGGAAACCCGGGTGCACCCTCTCCCCGAGTCAGATGCACAAACAGAAGCCGGCCACCCTGTGCCCGGAGGCAGGGGCCACGCCCTCTGCCCTGCCCGGGGCTGCCCCGCTGCTCCCACGCAGCTGCCCCCTAGTCTCTCCTCCGCAGGTTACCGTGGCCGGGCTGCCTCCGCCTCGTCCTCCATGTTTGTCAAGTCAGGGCGACAACAGCAGCCACAGTCACAGGGATGAGCAGTTGGTTTCAAACCCCCTTCTGAAGAAGTCCCAGTAAACAGGGCCGTTGCCTAAGGAAACGCGCCCAGCCGCCGGCCCTCCACACGGCCTGTGCTAATGAACCCCAAGCTGTTAATGTGGTTTCTTCAGTTAAATTGATTCATGAATTTTGAAGAGAACATTATCTAATGAATTTTCTTTGAATAGAAAGCAATTAAAAGGACAAATCAGTCTGATTAACCCCAAAGTCACCCTCCTGCCACAAATGGTGTACAGTTTGAAATTATATCATAAGAAACTGGAGCACACTTGCTATCTTTTGCCCTCGCCTAATCCGTGTAAATTAATGAACAACAAAGTTAATTTCTTTGATGACCCTTTTCTCGTATCACCTGGATTATGCTGATGTTTAATTTGCTTAATGTTATAATAAAGACCAAACAGATTTTTTTTTCCCGGTGACGTGATTACCCTTCCCTTCATTTAAGAAGTGATTTTTTATTATTTAACGTACATGTAAGGGTGTGTTTTCTTTTAGAACCAAATTGCACTTTGCCAGCTTGGCACGGAGTGTAATTAGTGCCGTCACGGGCACGGTTGGCACACCACTCCTCCCAGCGAATCCTCCCCTTGGTTGGTGCCATGGGGACCTCCTGCCACACAGGGCTCAGTGCCCCACCGCAGGGACGCAGCTCCCCCTGTGTCCAGCCCTCCCAGCCGTGTCCTGCCCTCCCAGCCGTGTCCAGCTCTTCCAGCCGTGTCCAGTCCTCCGAGCCGTGTCCAGTCCTCCGAGCCGTGTCCAGCCCTCTCAGCCATGCCCAGCCCTCCGAGCCGTGTCCTGCCCTCCAAGCCGTGTCCAGCCCTCTCAGCCATGCCCAGCCCTCTGAGCCCTGTCCAGCCCTCCCAGCTGTGCCCGGCCCTCCGAGCCGGCGTCCCCTGCAGAAAGACAATAGGCATCATCCAGACTGGCCTCCTCCTCAGCCCGGGCTTCCTCCAGCAAACCCTGCACCAGAGACGCTCTAACACAGCGGTTCTCAACCTTGGCTGCACATTAGAATCACCTGGGAATCTTTTTAAACTCCTGATTTTCCGGAGGAATGAGGCCCAGAAATCAGGATTTTAAAAGGATTCCCAGGTGATTCTACCATGCAGCCAAGGTTGAGAACCACTGCTCTAACACCAGGGGTCGGGGAGAGCGCGCTCGGGTTCACCTGTTCGTCCTCAGCACCTGGGGAGCGCTGCGTTAAAGCCGGAATGCCGTCCTTTCATCTGCAGCCCTGCTCACTGCAGATGCCTGTAGCAAGGTCGCTGCCGACCGGGGTCTGCGGTTTGGCATTGAGTCGGCTCGCTGCCGAATGCGGGCGCCAGCATGACCGCCCAGCGGGGCCGGGCTCCTCTTTCCCCCTGGGTCTTGGCTGAAGTGGGAAGTGAACCAGCAGCGCGAAGGATTTCTCGAGGTGGCTGGGCAGGCGGGGCCTCTGTGCGTGGGGGCTGGACCGCGTGCTGAGTTATAGAGGCCTGTGGACCGAGAGAGCATCAGGCAGGACCGGGGAAGGCGGAAGAGGCCGCCCGTCTGGGGTGCGTGGCCCGGGCCCCTGGCAGGAGCCGCCGCTCTGTGCCCGCCTCACGCAGGTTCCCTGTGCCGGAGCCCGTGGAGGCCGTGTTTTAGCGGAGCGAAGCGCCTCTGTTTGTGTTGGTGCCTTTCTGCTTGGGACTGGCAGCTGTGTGGATCAGAGCTGTGGGAGCCGATTGCCCAGATAACGTCACTCTGCATCCCCTTCTAGACTCATTCACCGGACGGGTGTTATGGAAGCTGCTGAAGGCCGTGAAGTTCGGAGAAGTGGTCTCTTACCAGCAATTAGCGGCGCTGGCCGGCAACCCCAAGGCCGCACGGGCGGTGGGTGGAGCGATGCGAAGCAATCCTGTAAGTCAGGGTGACCTCGGAGACGGGGCTGGCGGGTGGGCCTGGGCACCGCTCTGGGGCCGTGGCATTTGATGTGAGCATGTTTCCCAGAAGCCTGTGCTGCAGTGGGGGGACAGGAAGCTTTTGTGGTGGGGACCTTGGAAGAGATGTGGGTTGGGACCCCCTGTTTGGGGGGAAGGTGGTGAAGGAGCATCCCGCTCGCCTCTGAAAGCCCCTTCCTTGGTGTGTTAGACCCACGGGAGCCCTGCCACGGGAGCACACGGGGACGGGGCCTGGCGAAGGGGCGAGCAGACATCCCTTCATTCAACAGTGGGGCGTCCTGGGTGCCAGTGTAGCCACCTCTCCCGGGAGCCGGTTCCAGCAGGAGACAAAGCAGAGTGAAAGGCCCCTCCAGTTTCTCACATTCTAGAAGGTTCATGTGCCGGGTCCAGCCCCCCAGGGCATCCCTGTTACGAGGTCCAGCCCTCCTGGGCCTGACCACCAGGGCTGGCTAAGCTCTGACCTGGGCTCCTGGCTGGACCTGGACGTGGCTGCCCCAAATTCCCTCATGGCCTGTCCCTCCGGTGTGTCTGACGGCGGGTTTGGCCGAGGGCAAGGCTCACAGACACGTGAAGCCGTCTTCTCCAGAGGATGGGGCCGCGGTGCCGGTGGCGGTGCCTGCCGTGCCCAGAAGGACAGAGGGCACCTCTGGTTCCCATCAGGTCACACATGGGCCAGAGGCTGTCCGGTCACAGGAAGGGGAGAGGCCGTGATGTGGGCCTGGGTGTGGGCAGGATGGGCCCCCCGCCTGCCTGATGGCTCAGCCCTTCGGAGACCCCGCTCGACCGTGTGAGGCCCTGGAAGGTGCCCTCCCTCCTCACCTCTTCAGGACCGCATGACACGCCGTCCCATCGGCAGCCGCTTCTCCCTGCCGCCACGGGGACGTCCCTGATACGACAGAAGAATGCCATCCGATCGGGCAGAGCGAATAGCATCCCTGAGTCGCGGGATGGGAAATTACTGAATCAGACCCACTTTCTGAAACACTGTGTGGCTTTGCTGTCTATTTTCAAAACGATTTTCCTCCCTGCTCACAGGGGACAGGCCGGCGTCCGCACGCCACAGCCCGCTGCACCCTCCGCTGGCTCGTGGCCGCCCCGGGGCAGAGCCGGCACCTGGGAGGTGGCAATTACATAGCCTCTCGCACAAAACGGCCTTGTTGATCTTTGAGAAGCATCGCCCGGCGGTTCGCAGGGGGTGGCACTGTCTTAACGTGCATCCACTCTGCACGAGGTCTCGCCACACGAAAGCGCCGAGTCTTCCGGAGCAGCGTGACGCGGGTGACGCACCGCATCCCCTCCCGTGTTGCCCGTGTCTCCGTGTCCGGAGCTCTCGGTGACAAGGGCGCTGTGTGCACCGCTGTCTGTCATTGCCGGTGCGGCCTAACGTAGGGTACATCCCACCATGCAGAGGGCCGCATGTCTATGGAGCCTACGGCATGATTCCGAGTTAAGTTTGGGAATATGATTGTTGCATTTGCCAGTAAAGCTTCAGTGCATCTTCCCTTTGGGAGGTCCCCATCCTCTGCTGGGTTGTGACTGGTTCGATGTTGCTCTAGACCAGTGGTTTTCAACCTTCTGGCCCTTTAAATACAGTTCCTCATGCTGTGACCCAACCATAAAATTACTTTCGTTGCTACTTCATAACTGTCATGTTGCTACCATTATGAATCATCATGTAAATATCTGATATGCAGGATGGTCTTAGGCGACCCCTGTGAAAGGGTCATTCGACCGCCAAAGGGGTCGCGACCCACAGGTTGAGAACCGCTGCCCTAGATAAAAAGGCCCCCAGACCCTCTGGTGTCGCGGCAAGAGGAACATCGGAAGCTAACGGGGTTTCTGCTCCGCTTCCTGCGTCCCTGCAGACAGGGCCCTCTGCGGGATGCTCCCTTCCCCATCCCCACCATGTTCCGGCCAGGTTCCTGCTGCCCGGGCCCCATTGTGAGCTGCTCTCTCCCATCTCCCTCTCTGATGCCGGGTGGGTGCCCCAGGTGCGCACAGGCACGCGGCGCCCACACCCGGCTGTGGAAACGGCTCTCTAACCGACGGATACAAATGAGGAGCCCTCACCTGCCTCTGCGGCAGGGACGCCGTGGCGCTTCAGCGATCGCGCTCGTGGCAATATCCAGGAACATTTATTGTCGTGCAACCAGCGCGACGCCTGCCTCCTGCTATTAATCTCCATGACTGTCTCTCTGCAAGTATGGCCTCAGCCACTGAAATTTATAAAGTAGGATCCACGGGGCCTAAGACTCCGATGTCCACCAAGTCCTCGTGTTGACCTCCCACCGCGTGCCCAAGTCAAGCCGACGGAGACTCCGGACCTGGCAGGCCACGAGCCTCCCATTGGGCACCTCACCCACCTGACAACAAGGCTGCCTGGGCACCAGCAGCTACAGGGCCTGAGCGGGGCCGCCAGCTGGGGCGCAGGCGTGTCCGTGTACGTGGCTGGTGACCCTTCAGCGTGACAGGAGCTGGACAGTCCTCACAGGGTTTCTGTAACGTGATGACGACCTCCTTAGAATGGGCCGGGGGATCCAAGAGGTGACTGAGATCCACGGGAGAAAGAGGTGCTGGCCGGGGCTGGACATGCCTGGTGTGGACGTCCCACGTGACCGTGTCCCTCCCATGGTGCTGACTGCGGGCTCCACCGCGCCCGCACAGACAGCGTGTCCTGGAGACTGGCTCCCTGGACACGCCTGCGTTCAGGCTGAAGGAGCAGCTGAGCGCTCCAGGGGGGGGGTGGCCATGGGCCAGGAGTGTGGGAGGCTTGCGGGAGCATGGACACATCTGGCGTCACTGCCCCTCCTTGCCAGGGGAAGGCCTGCTTTTTGCTGGGTGGGAGTTTCGTCCTATCCTAGACACTTGGGTTTTTCCAGAGTCTTCCTGGAGGCACTCGCTAGCCTGGGGAAGCCGGTGTGGCAGCCTCCGGAAGGCTCTCCCCGCCCCAGCGCGGAGGCCGGCCCGTTTCCTGGTAGATTGGACTGAAGAGGCCTGCCCCCCTCCCCCGCGAAGCACCGCCGCTCACCCACAGACGGAATTTGCTTAATGCAGTTCAAAGGCAATCGATACGGCGCACGGAGAGTCTCCCACCTTCTTCTAAACAAAACGCCTTCCAAGGAGTTAGTTTATTCACAGATTGCCACGAGCGCTAATGACCCCGAGCCGTGCTCTGCCAGTCACCCAGATGCTGCTGATAAAGATTTAGCATCATGTTCTAAGTGTCAGGGCTGTCAGTGGGGCTGAACCATTTGACCAGAAGAAAAAAACGCACAGGGAGCTATTGATTACAGCTTCTCGGTGTCACTTGTTCACCAGGATTTAGGTATTGATGAGGCCGCGAGTGAAAACAAGCCCTTCCCCTGTGGGCTGCTGCCCGCAGAACAAAGGCGAAGCTGGAGAAAATACCAGCCGGCCCCGAATCAGAGGGATTCCCTATTGATTGAAAGGCCCCTTCGTGTTGTTTTTGTTGGAGACAAATCTCTGGGTTTGGAAGTTTTATAGCATTTGAGAAAGCGCCCGTGTAAGTGATGGATTCGCGCGTTGGATGAATTAGATTTCACAGCGTGAAGGTTCCAGGGCAGCTGCCATGTTAGGAGCTGCTCGGTTATTGATAAAAATTACGTCTTACGCAGCACAGTCGTCGAAGGAGGAGGCATGGAGGGTCCGGCTCCTCTGCAGTGTCCTTAGGGCCCCAGTACGTCTTAGCAGGTTTCGTTATTCTAACGGCGTGAAACCTGCCACCAGCATTAACGGGGGCGGGAGCAGCGTCCACATCGCCAGGGCCGCTCACCTGTTCCTGTCACTGCAGGCACGACACAGCCCGGCCATCGCTTCATTGTGACCGACTGTCCTCCCATCGGCCGTCCTGTTAGCCGGGCTCCTGTTACTCACTCTGATAACCGCATAGCTTGCTGGGGGCGGGGGAGGCGAGCAAGGGCCACATGGGAGATCCCTCCGGTGAGAGACTTGAACCGGAGCCTGAAAGTTGGCACAACCAAACTGAATGAGACGCCCCCCTCTTTCCCAGTCAGAAACTTGAGTTGCATGTGATCGGCCCACGCCCTCCCGGCAGTTGTCCAGGTGGCGGGGCCCTGGATGAGAACCCGCAGTCCGAGCGGCTGCTCCGGGCTTCGCCGCCTGCTCCCTCCAGGAGGCGGGAATGTGGGCCGTGTGTGGGGCTGGGCCGCGCGGCTGCTTCTCACGCTGTGAAACGCACCGAACAGGAAATCCCAGGCCGAGGCTGCGCGCGTTACCATGGCAACCCGAACTTCTCGTGGGAATGGGACTCCTACCCTGTGCCGGGAATGGCGGGTCCCCCCAGACCCGGTGAGGGGGTGAGGGTCGGACTCCATCCTGCAGGACAGGATCCTTCTTTGCCCCTAAACAGCCATGTGAATGAGCTGGGGCGAGGGACTGAATTTGACCGGAGAGTGACAGCCGGCCTGGCGTGTTGGAGCTCAGGATGGCACGTGAGCCGCTGTGGGCACAGAGCACACTCTCCCGTGGCCTATGAGACCGCGTCCAGGATGGGGACCAGGCCCATGCAGCCGGCCCAGGGCCAGGGGCAGCTCGGGGCCCACAGAGCCCACACTCGGGCAGGTGGGCTTGTGCAGCGAGCTGAGGTGGACCGGTGCCCAGCGGTGCCCCGGGCTCCGTGCTCCGTGAAGGGTCTCCAAAGATGCCGAGGCAGGAGGGGGCTCCCCAGGGAGCAGAGGTGTCCGATTCCGTGAGAGGAGATCCAGTGGGGGCTCAACTGCTTCCTCTAGACACTCAGCTGCCAGCGGCTGGCCGTCGTGTCGCCAACTTCGGAGGTGGAGTGTGGAGGTCGAGGTGCAGACCTTCTCCCTGCTGAGCTGCAGTAAAGGGGGTGGGTGGTGGTCAGGACCTGGAGCCCGAGAACCCTCACCTTCAGGGTCTGGCAGGGCCCACCCTGTGTGCTCACGGAGGAGCACGTGGCGATCAGAGTGCGAGGCTCCCCCATGCCAGGGAGCCATGCTGTCCTGCTCCGGGGTGGCATCCGCACAGGGCACAGGGCAGGGTGTAGCATCCGGAGCATCGGGTCTGACTGTGTCACAGGGCGGCCTGCTCCCTGCCAGCAGCCCCGATGGCCGCCACAGTGAATGCAAGAGAGGGGCCGGGTGAGGCTGAAGGGCAGCAAGGAGCTGAGGGTGGGCGGGAGGGGCCCAGGGCTTGAAGGCACCTCCCGGATGTGAGCTCCGTGTTACTTCTCAGAAAGGTTTAGGAACTTCATGCACCACCCCATGACTTGGAATGTAATTTTAAATCTTGTAAATGCACTTTAGGAATCTCTCCCCAAATGAAATTAAGTCCCCTCCCAAGTCCCGGTGCACAGGGATTGGCTGGAGGATCCCGCACGTTCCCCTCGGGGATTGCATCCCACCCCCTCCCCCACCCCCGTGGAGACCCCAGAGACCGGGGAGTGGTGCTGAGACTGAGGTCGCACATGGATGGGCCCCAGTGGCAGCCCCAGGTCACTGCTCAGGAGCCCAGGACCTCCCTGGCCTGCAGCCCAGACTGACGGGGCCACCTCTGTCTTCCAGGTCCCCATCCTCGTCCCGTGCCACCGAGTGATCTGCAGCAGCGGCGCCCTGGGCAACTACTCCGGGGGCGGGCGGGCCGTGAAGGAGTGGCTTCTGGACCATGAAGGCAGCCTGGCGGGGACCCCAGCCCATGCAGGGGGCTCCCGTCTGGCCCGAACCTGGTGCGGGGCCCTGAGGGGCAGCAGCAGCTCCGATCCCACTGGCCGAGACTGAGCATCTGTGGCAGGAGTGAGTGTACGAGGGACACGTCGATGTAACAGCCTGTCGGAGGGGTCTGTGCGGACGCCCCGCCACATTAAAAAACTGCCGTTTCCTGGGGACATGTGTCCACCTCCCTTTGTCATTTTTACCTTTTACCGCAGAGCGTGTCCCCTTCTCTCGCTGTGTTGTCCAGTCCTAGTGTGTCAGGCAGGGATGGGAGGGGGACTGGGAACGGAACGGGTGGGCCCCCGCCCAGGGAGGGAAGCGCCGGCGTCCATGGGAACTGCCGGGCGCCGTCCAGAGCCAGCTACAGCCCCTGGGACCACAGCCACCAGGCCATGGCCCGTGCAGCCTGCCCAGGCTGCAGCCTTCCCGTCCCCACAAGAGACTGACCACCCGCATGGACCCACCTTCCTCCTGGTGCGGGAGCTGCGCCTCGGTGAAGAGAGACGGCGGCGGGAACGGTGCCCGTGGAGGTTTCCTAGCTTTGTTGGCCCAGCTGCCAGGAAAGCTCGTGCAAGATGCGGCCACTTCTGATCTGTGTGGATCGAGGAGAGAGTAACCGCTTATCAGAACCATTGGAAGGTCAGCCGCTCTCTGGGCTTGGCTGTGGCTGTGCCTGTGGCTGTGGCTGTGGCTGTGGCTGTGGCTGTGGCTGGAGGGCGCCTGACAGAGGGATGTGGTTTCACATGCCGACCCCTGGCCCCCACCCCGCTCCTGGCCTTGGCGCACTCCAGACAGCACCCCCAGGTCGTGCCTAGAGTCAGAGGTCACCCCGGAAGGTGGGTCAGCTCCTGTGGCCAGGCATCAGGGAGCACCTCCCAGCATGTGTGCGGCCTCAGGGCCTTTGTTACCTGTTGTCGTCGTGCTCGTCACTGTCGGTGTCTGAAAGCAGGGACCCGGCGCTGTGTGTGTAAATAACGTGGGATGTGATGTGCGGGAAATACCTGCGCCCGCTGTGTGCCGGAAGCCGTATTTCCGTCAGGGCTTCCTGTGACAGTGTGAGCCGCCGCGGAGGAGCGCGAGTGGTTTGTATCTGTCACCAGAAACCCGGGTGAAAATACAGCCTCGTGACGTGCCGGTTGGGACGTAGTTTATATTTCATATCACGTTCCCCACGACAGAACGGGGACCGAGCGGAAACCAGCCTTAGGGCTTCCTCTCCCTTGGCCATTGGTTCTGTCCTTCTCCGTCAGCCAGGTCGGTTCTGGATTTTCCCCTTCGGAGATGAAGTGGCGAGCACAGTCCGTGTGCCCTTCCGACGCCGGCCCTTCTCGGGACCGTAGTTTTGGAGCGAGCGAAGTCCTTTTCCCACGGGGGCGGGTAGACCCCTGGCGTGGGGCCACCCCTGAGCCGGCTCCGTCAGCCGCGGGCGCTGCGCTCGTTTCATGCCCCCCTCGAGCTTCCGGAGCCGGAGGCGTGTGGCTGTGGGAGCAGAGCCGGTCCTGTTTCCAGCAGGTTAGGAAGATAGTCGCCCTGGGTGCCTTGGCATCAGGGGGTCGTGACGGTGGTTGGGATCCAAGTTTTCCCAGGAAAAGGCTTCCCTCCATCACCTCGGCCACCGCAGCCATCACCTCGGCCTGTCCCCTCCGCCCCGACAGCAGGGAACCCTGGCTCTCAGGCAGCAGCTGGCCTTGCCGGCCGGTGTGGGTTCTCACTAGTGCTTTCCAATAGAGGGCACCATAGCAGTGCGCTAGGCTGTGGTCGGGAGGCCCGTCCCCGCTGCCTGAGAATGGCTGGAGGACGGTCAGCAGGTGGGACTCTCAGAGGGGCTGTGACAGTCCCATGTGCACGGCGGCCATCGGGGCTGCTGGCGGGGAGCAGGCCGCCCTGTGACACCATCAGACCCCGAGGTTGCGCTAGATTTCCCACACTGACCGTGTGCTCTGCGGAGGCCACCCCCGAGCAGGACAGCATGGCTCCCTGACACGGGGAAGCCTCCCACTCTCATCTCCGGGCTCCAGGGGGCTCCGAGGAAGGGCCCTGGGCCGCTCCGGGCCAAACAGCCAGGCACACCTGCAGCCACTGAACAGCCACGCGTACCTGCAGCCGGCGAGGGCCAAGCCCCTGCTGCAGCTCAGCCACGTGCAGCCAGGGACCCACCCCGCAAAGCCGCCCGAGGTGACCTGGCCACTCTGTAGGGCCTGGCACCTCCTGCCTGGGCCATGGCCTTGGTGCAGCACAAGCCCGCTCTCTGTTTTCTGTCTCCCAGGGCCTGCTCGGCCCTGTCTGACGGCTTGATATATGCCCCGAGGTTGCCGCTGACAAAGGCAGCAGCGGGCGCACACGGCAGGGCCATGTACCGCTCCAAGGACAGGCTCTGCAGAGGCGACATGAAAGCCGGTGTGGTCGCCTAGAGCCGCTGTCGCTCAGCATCGCAGCGCAGCTTATAAACGTAAAGAGGAAGCGGAAAGGCACAGAGAAATGTAGAATATTTTCCAAATGAAAAGAATGTCGACACAAGAACGCTGTGTTCTTTGGCCTTGGCCCCGGGTCCCCTCGCCAGTCCGGTTGCCAGTCCTTCCCGTGCCGAGCACTTTGAATGCTGACACGGGGACCCGCGGGCGGCACAACGGCTGGCTGCGCACAGCAGCTCGGCCAGCGCGGGCTGTTCTCGCCCGTTTCCAAAGCCCCGATAATGAAAGATTCAGAAATAATATTTGTTTTTGCAGAACCACACGGAATGAAGTCGGCGCCCTCGCTGTGCCGGGGCCAGACCAGGAACCTGGAGGAGGGGTTGCAGGGGGGTCGTGCGCAGCAGGGCACGGGCACAGGTGGCGGTGGGCGGGTTTGGAGGAGGTGGGCAACCTGGCAGTGGATCACTGCCTTGGGAGGTTTGACTCGGGGCCGCCCCGGCAGGAGTAGTTGTGAGCAGCCCCGTGCGGCTCGATCGCCGGCTGGAGACGGCGATCCTTCCTAACGCCAGCGGCTCCTGCACGTTTTCCTCCCGGGTCTCCGCTCTGCACGGTTTGTTCCGCAGAGTCTCCTGTGTCGAGTGGCCAGGCGTCTCCAGGGTCGGTGTGTCTATAGCGAAACCATCGCTCCTTTTCTCTTTTTGGTTAACCCTCATCCAAGGATTTTTTTTCCCCCATTGATTTTTAGAGAGAGTGGAAGGGAGGGGGGGAGAGAGAGAGAGTGAGTGAGAGGAAGAGAGAAACATTGATATGAGTGAGACAAATCGATTGATTGCCTTCTGCACGCACCCTGACCCGGGCTGGGATGGGGCCTGCAACCCAGGTACATGCCCGTGACTGGGAATTGAACCCGGACCCTTGGGTCTGCGGGACAACGCTCTAACCACTGAGCAAACCAGCCAGGGCTGCTTCTTAACCCATTTGTGAACGAGGGTGTTATTGCAGAGATGCACCCTTCCAAACGGCGGTGTCCGGAGGCAGACCTGTCCGAGGGGATGCTCCACACGCAGTGGGGGCGCGTTGTGCCGGAGCCCGGCGGGTTCCATCCTTCCTCTGAGAAGCTCACGGTGACACGCCCCAGAGATGCCGTCACAGACTCCTTTGTCGTCTGCGTGGCCCTCCCAGGGCACCGGGCCCTGCTGGCACGTCCTCTCCCGCCGCCTCGGCACCAGCATGCCCCACCTCGGCTGTCGGCATGCCCGCAGCTGTGCCCACAGGCGGCAGTGCCAGCTCAAACCCCGGCCCCCGCTGGGATCACCGAGATGTCACAGCTCGCTCCATGTGAAGATTGCTCCTTTCGCTTCCACCTTGCCAAAGATCTGAGTGCTGTTTTGGTTTTGAGCTGCATGGAGGGAGACTCCAACGTGATAAATCAATGGGCTGCAGAGGGGACGCGCAGGAACAGAACTGTTTTATTTCAGGCAAAAGATTTTCCCTGAAGACCAACTGGAAACTGAGCCTGTCGCCGAGGTCCCCGCGCACTGGGGTGCCCGTGGGCCTTGGTGTCGCTGGGTCTGTGTTTACACGGGGCTGTCCTGGTGTGGGCCGGGGCCGGGGCGGAGGGCCCTCGATGAGGGTTAACTTTGGGCTTCCTCAGCCCATCCAGGGCCCTCATTTCCCTTTCTTGTTCATGGACATTTGATGGCAAGTTCGTGTTTAGGAAGCTGAAGTTCACATCAGTTTTACGTGTTATCAGTTTGAAAGATGTTGAGATTTAAGCAGAGCTCTGCCAAGCACGTCTGTCTGTCTGTCTGTCTGTCTGACTGAAGGAAGGGGGGTGGCAGTTGAAAGCCAGGCCCGGAGCTGGAGAAACTGCAGGGTCCGGTGCGTCTCTCAGTGACTGAGGACAGCCGCCCAGAGTCCTTGGCCCCGTGGCTCCAGCTGCCGACAGACGGAGGGCGTCTGGCCTGCATCACCGCTGGCTCGCAGGATCTGGGCCGGGCGGTGCCCGGGCTGTGGACCGGCAGCGAGGTGCGCGTGGAGGCGGAGCCCAGCCTGCCGGCGCCTGGGTTGATGAAAGGTCGTCGTTAGCAAGCCTTTAAAGTTGCTCGTTACTGTTCTTTTCACTGAGAAGTTCCACATGGACAGTGGTTAGGATCGATCCTGAAAACTGGCACCGGGGGTGGGGGTGGTGACGGGCGCCCTCGAGGCCCGCCCCTGAACGCCCTGACTCCCGGCTGCGCCCTGGGTTCCTGGTGGGTCTCCGGGACGGTGCTCTGTGGGGACGGAGGTGCTGGGACTCTCGGGCCGCAGTGGCGCTATGGCCTGAGGAGGTGGGACGGAGCTGCCACGTGGTCGATGTCATGAACTCTGACCCTGTGGGAGCAGAACGGGGAGGCTGCTGCAGGGGGCTGATATGCGTGTTGGTGTCACCATGCGTCCTGTGGGCCCATTGGGCCCGTGCAGCACTCTGAGTGGCTTCTCCGCTGTATGTGAGGTTCTCCACGACGATGCATCAGCCTGGGGCCTGGGCATAAGGGACTGAGGGGCTGGGAGCTTTGACCCTCTTCTTCCCTTTTTCAGCTGTCGAGTCATCCACACACCCCCACATACACATATGCCACTGCGCACACACCACCACACGCGCACACACCATGGCACGCACACACACAATGGCATGTACACACACCACCACACGCACACACCACCACACGCACGCACACCATGGCACACACACACACCACCACACGCACACACACAATGGCGTGTGCACACACCACCACACACACACACCACGGCGCACGCACACACCACCACACACGCGCACACCATGGCACACACACACACACACCATGGTGCGTGGGCACACCACCACATGCGCACACACCATGGCACGCATACACACACC
The DNA here is from genome assembly GCF_963259705.1 of Myotis daubentonii. Lineage (NCBI taxonomy): Eukaryota > Metazoa > Chordata > Mammalia > Chiroptera > Vespertilionidae > Myotis > Myotis daubentonii. Next base: position 60,391,121 of record NC_081852.1, on the reverse strand, counting down.
ACCACATGCACACACACCATGGCGCATACACACACCACCACACGCACACACACCATGGCGTGCACACACACACCACCACGCGCACACACACCATGGCGTGCACACACACCACAGCACACACCGCCAGGCGCACCCACACCACAGCACACACACATACACACACGAACACACACCATGGCATGCACGCACACCATGGCGCATGCACACACCACCAGGCGCACCCACACCACAGCACACACACACACACACACACACACACACACACCACCAGGCGCACCCACACCACAGCGCGCGCGCGCACACACACACACACACCACCAGGCACACCCACACCACAGTGTGCACACACACACACACACACACACACACCACCAGGCGCACCCACACCACAGCGCGTGCGCGCACACACACACACACACACACACACCACCAGGCGCACCCACACCACAGCGTACACACACACACACATACACACACCACCAGGCGCACCCACACCACAGTGCGCACACACACACACACACACACACACACACCACCAGGCGCACCCACACCACAGCGTTCGCACACACACACACACACACACACACACACAGCACACACACCCTGCAGGTTCTCTTAGATCTTCATGTTACTTATCACTGTTGTTTGGCTTCCAAACACAAGCAGCATGTTCGCTTCCAGATTGGTTTGTTGACTTAAATGAAGAAAAACCCAGCTGGAGAAAACATCAGTGTCCAAACATTGAGCAACATGTGATATTGTGCAAAAAGTATTGCTTTTGCGTGTTTGGGTTGCCATAGCTACGAGGAGAAGTGGCTGCAGATGTGAGACTTTTGGCAGCCTGTATGGGAGCAGGTATGCGGGTCCCCCAGCAGGCGTCAGCCCCGCCCTGTGGGACAGCTCTGGGCTGGGGGTGTCTCCCAGCCCCCTAGCCTCTGAGGAGAGAGAACTGAGCTTCAGATACCCCTACCCCCCATGAGCAAGTGAGCTCAAATGTGACCCACCCGTCCTGAAGCTCGGACCCCCCACATGTAAAAGGGGTTGGGGTGTCCTCACTGCAGATAGTCCAGCGTCCCCATCACTAAATCCAAAACGGAGCAGAGAGCAGCTCAGAGCGCCCCTGAGAAGGAAGGGTTAACTCTGGCCACCTTTGGGGACTTCCTCCAGGGCCAGCAGGATGACCAAACCTGCTGGAGGGGAGTGTAGACGGGCTCTCACTGCTCGTGCACCACCAGGGTGGGCCCACAGGGGAGGGCCGCCCCTGCCTCGGCCGCTGACAGGAGGCCATGGTCACTCAGTCCTTGGGCCTGTGTCGCTTTGGGAAGGAAATCGGCCCTCACAGAGTTCACATACCCCGTAATGGGAAGACTTGTGTTTCCTTGCTCAAGCCTGCAGAGTGCCCACACTGGTCCCTGCACACACCAGGGCTCAGTGCTGGCCTGGCCCCTCGCCCTCTGCGCTCACGGCACCCGGTGGGTGTCCTGCAGCAGGTGAGGACGGGCCAGGAGTGACCACGCCCCATCACCGGGTGATGATGAGAGAAGGAGCCGGCACAGTGGGCAGCAGCGTGCAGCATGGGAGATGGCGGCAGCTTAAAGGTAAAGTGCATTCCATCCAAAAATGTGTCATTTTGTTGGAATGAACTCGGGTGATCTAATGACAAATCCAGTAGCACGCGATGCAAGTTTAGCTCTATAGCTTCCCTGGGAAAAGCTGGTGTCGCTGCATCTGACAGGTGCGTGAGCCCTTCCCTTCCTCCCTCGCGAGGAGGGGAGTTGGAATGCTGTCCTTACCCCTGCAACACGCTCCCTGCGCCGTGGGCCCCGGCCTGGCTGCCTGTCACCCCAGAGAACCAAAGCCCCACAGCCCTCTGGGTGCACGTGTGAGTGTGTTCATTTCCAGGGCGGCTGTGTCCTCCAACTGCAGATTCTGAGTGGCCCGGCCTGAGATGGCAGGTCATGCGGGAGTATTGGCACCGGTTGGAGTGGCCATGGAGAGCCCACGGGAGGAGCTGCTCGCCCGCCGAGAGCAGCCAGCCACTCGGGCTCCAGGCCAGGACACCTCCTATGAATGGAGAACATGCGTTTACTTAAAGTGCTTTTTCTTTGAGATGTAAAATGACACGGCTAAATATTACAACACCAAGAGGTATGTAGCTGTCGGTACTTTTCCATGCAAACATCTGACTTCCGTGCCAGGAAGCAATGTGACAGGTTTCTTAGTTTCCAGCAAATTGGTCTCAGATGTAGATGAACACATCCTCAGGAGGACAGGATGGGGGCTGGTGCTGCTGAGCCTCCCGGGTGCTTCAGGTCCCCCTCCACCCCCTCCCCTCCCTCTCTCCCACCCCCTCTCCTCCCCTCTCCTACCCCCTCTTCCAGCCCCGCCTCCAGCCCCTCTCCACCCCTCTCCACCCGCCCCTCTTCCTCCTTTCCACCTCCCTTCCTCCCTTTCCCTCCTCTTGCCTCTCCTCCTCCTCTTCCTCCCCCTCCACCCCCTCCCCTCCCTCTCTCCCACCCCCTCTCCTCCCTCTCTCCCACCCCCTCTCCTCCCTCTTTCCCACCCCCTCCCCTCCCTCTCTCCCACCCCCTCTCCTCCCTCTCTCCTACCCCCTCTTCCAGCCCCGCCTCCAGCCCCTCTCCACCCCTCTCCCTTTCCCTCCTCCTGCCTCCCTTCCTCCCTTTGCCTCCTCCTGCCTCTCCTCCTCCTCTTCCTCCCCCCCTCCCCCTCCTCCTCCTCAGGGAAGGTTTCTTGGAGCCTCACTCTGACACGGGGCCTTCCGGCTGGACTCTCAGCCGTGCCCCGCATGCTGGTCTGAAACCTGGCTGCTGTGGCCCCTGGTCTCTGTGCTGGGAGACAGTGCCAGGCCTGGCAGGGACGGAGACCGTGAGGAGGGCAGCCCCGAGGAAAGGATGGGCCTCACCTAGGCCTCCTGTCCAGTCAGGCCTGCGTCCCCCGTTCCTTGTTCCCCAGGGACCCTCGCGAGCGGTGGCGGGTGGCGCCTACGCCTGGCAGCGAGGCCCAGCCTGGCGCAGGGAAGCCTGCCGTCTCCTCCCCGCGTCCCTGCGTTTTACATAATTAGGTAAGTCTCTTAATGTCGCTGTGTCTTGTTAGAGAAGGTACTAATCCTTAGAGCTAACAGGACTAACTAATTAGTGTAAAACACTGAAATATAAGAAATTCAGATGTGGAGTGTAATTGGCCAGTCCTCCTGGTATTGGCACGTTGGCGGCATCCCTAGTAGAGCCACGGGCCTGGCTGCCTCCAGGAGACGTCTGAGGTGGTGGCGTGAGTGAGGCGGGCTGTCCTGGAGGCCAGGCTGCCCGGACGCGTATCCTGGGCACCTTTGCCCGATGAAGTGACCTGGGACAGAGACGAGGGAACTGGCAGGCAGCCCCAGGGAAACGGCGTGGGCTGCGGTGGCCTGGTCATCACTGGCTCAGCACCTGCAGGCTGGTCTGGGCGGGGCCAGGTGAGGCTTGTCTGTGGGCAGCCTGATGGGGCTGCAGTGCTGGTGGGTCAGGCTGTGTGACCCTCAGCTTCCTCCTCTCTAGGAGGGAGCTCATGAGGTTGCTTGCCTCCCCTCCAGAGGCGGCAGACCAGCTCGCGGCAGTTCGGACCATCCGGCTGACAAAGGGCAGATGCTGAACTTCCCGTCGGCGGGCACTGGCCCAGAAAAGATGCCCGGCCCGGACCCAGCTCCCCAGCCACTCGGCCACCACGGGGGCAGGGTTCCCGGGGTCCTTGGACACGAGGAGGAAAGTGCTCGTTGGGGCTCGCTTCCGAAGGGTGTGTGGAGGTGTCAGCGAATCATTAATCTCTCTCTAAACCACGGTGGCAGTGTTTACACTTCAGATCAGACGATGACGGTCTGAAGAGCGCCCTGGAAGCTCTCCTCGCAACTGGAAAAACACAGCAGCCGGTTCGCGGGGCCGAGTCCTGAGCCAAAAACAACGCGAGCCCCGGCGCAGCGAGGCGATGTCGGCCCCTGACAGCGAGCGGACTGGGTCGCCTCCACTTCGGAAAATCGTGGCCTGCGTGTGCGCTCGGTGGCTGAGCTTTCGGGTCCACCTGAGACACCCCAGCTCCAAAAGACATTCCTGAAAAGAATTGTCTTGAACTTCTAAAAAAACGAGCGTGTTCCCGACAACACGGCCAAGCGCCAGGGCCCGCAGGGGTGAAGAGCCAGCTTACCCAGCACCGGCCAGGGCCGTCCTCCCGGCCTCCCCTCCAGCGCTCCGCAGCCTGAGCCAGCGCTGTGGGCTGGTGGATGGTCTCATCCGGCCGCCGGGGTCCCTGCTCCCCAGACGGGGTGCCCACAGCTCTGCCCTGAAAACTTCTGTCTCCTGGGCATCTTCAGAAAGCATTTTGGTAAGTATGTAGCATTGCCAACAAAAGCTAGCCTCTCCATCCTTGGTCAAAACTCCCAATCCTCACAACACCCTCCATGGCATTTCCCCGAGTAGGGAAGGGGAGTGCTGTGCCCCAACTCCCTCAGCTTTTAAGTCATGAGGCCTAGACCTGGGCCCAGGCCTTCAGCCCTGGGTCAGTGCTGATCCCTGGGTACTGATGCCAGTCCAGACTGTTCTAGAATCAAGTCTAGAACAGCCCACTCGTGGCCGTGCGCACTTAGAACTAACTCTGGTTGATGTTCCAGGAGTTTGAAGGGCAGTGTCTAAAATACTGAGAAGCAAACTTGGTCTGGGTGTGCGGTGACTGAGGACACTCATGTGGTGTTTCCCTGCAGTGCGGACAGCCCTCAGCTTCTGACCAGCCTTCCCTCCCCTCCCCACTCCCAGGCACATCCCCCCAACCGGGAGCCTTGGGCACGTGCACGGCACTGCAGGGCGGGAGCAGCGCCTTCTATCCCAACATCCATCCGGAAGACAGCAACCCAGTCCACGGGCAGTGGTGGGTCACGTGGCATAGTGTGGCATAGCATGGCATAGCAACAACGGTGAGTAGCACCAATGAATTCAGATGGGCAAACAGTAAGTTGCAGGAGATTGCATAGGGTATACAGCACTCATTTTATAAAGCTCTCAAGCCGAGAGTATGTATATCGCTTTAAATAAACATATGCACGCACATGCAGCCCGCTCCGGGCGTCGGGGGCAGAGGCTGGAGGGCAGCCTAGCACGGACACCTTGGATGACCAACCCGCCGCCATGCATTGCTGCAGTTCTTGGTCTGGGTTGTAGGTTCGCTGGAGTCCTTGTAATACCATTTCACAGCTTGCTGTCATATATTAAGTATTCTGGGAGTCATTGAAGGTCAGAGTCCAGTACGGCCGTGTGCCTATTTCCAATCAGATTCTTGGCCCCATGGGTGACTCCAGAAATGGTCAGTGTTAACCCCCTTGAACTAGTTTCATGCCAGGGGGCTTCTCACTCCTGGTTGAGCAGGCTGGGAGCACCCACTACAAGCACTGGTGCCGGAGGGGCCAGCCTGTGCCAGCATCATGGCAGCTGGCACATACGGGAAGGGGCCTGGCCCCATCCGGGCAGGAGCTCATGCTCCCCGTCTGCAAACAGCACAGTCTACTTGCCTGAGCCGCTCTGCAGCTGCCCCCGATGGGAGTCCCATCCTCTCAGCCATGCTTGCCCCCGTCGCTGTCCCAGGGCACTCGTGGCCCCTCTTGGGGACAGGTGTCCGAGCAGGTGTGCAGCACCGCCAGGGCTTTGACAGTGGGGCCCCCGGCCTTCAGGCCTTGGGTTTGGGAACAAGGTTTGGCCAAGAGTTTTCAGACCCATAGCCTAGCAAGACCTGGAGTAGGGTGTCTGAGGGGCCGTCACCCCCAGAACCTCCCAGGCCCATGGCCTCAACGCACTGCCCAGAGCAGAGGTTACAGCACAGCACTTGCCAGTGAACGGGGGCCTTGGGCCGGAGAGGATCTTCAGAGGAGCCGAGGGAGAGTCAGGAGGGACCTGCGTGCTGGGAGCTGGGACCCTCCCGATGGCCACCGGCTTGGTCAGGCTTCACGTGAAGAGACAGCGGCCGACAGTGGCCGTTCAGACTTGTGTTGCTGCACGTTTTCTCCAAGTGGAGGAAGCGAACCTGGCCCTTCCGTTACTGATGATAAAAACTTATGTTTTTGAACAAAAATTAGAATTTTTAAAAACTTGTATCTGCCACTATAGCTTTATAGCTTCTGGGTCCTTCAAGACCTTTCTGAGGAGCTTGGTGGTGATATTAGCAAACAGGAGCTTCTCAATGTCACGTGACAAAACGTGTCAACATGGGGAAGATCCGGCGTGACTCAGGGGGCCGGCCTTTCCAAGTGACCACTGAGATGGTGCAAAGCCACGCGCAGGTCCCTGAACCTTTCACGGCGAGGCAGGACCAGCAGAGCTCCGTGAGGCGGAGAAGGCGCTGGCAGGTTCCAGATCCGCACAGCGGCCAAACCCGCAGACACTCCCGCCTGCCCGGGAGCGTGAGTGCAGGATCGCACGCGCAGCCCCCAGTTCTCTGCAAGGCTGCTCCGCTGCTCCACCTCTTCAGCTGCCCGTCCCCGCGAGGCCCGATCTTCCTGCAGTTTGAACGAAGACGACATGGCATTGGGAGGGTCGCATAAAGGGGTACCGGCCCGCTCTGCTCACTAACTGGTTTTTGCTCTGGAAATTATGGATGTATTAAGTATTTGCCAATTCAGGCTATTATGTGTTGGGATTTTGTTCTCTTTAAAACCAATCAATCAATGTGAATTTCCAGCATACTGGGAAATAAAAGTATCAGTGGATGGAACCCCTGTACCTATGATGGGGGCCTCTGTGTTTCCGAGTGTAAAGGCTCCGTGCGGGGGCCAGGCTCCGGGACACCCGTGCTTAACGATTCATTCAGAAGTTACCAAAGGAAGCGAGTCGAACACTTAGGCCTGGGGGCTTGCTTCTCAGTTAGAAGGAAATCCCAAGAGCGGGGATAGCACCCGTGTTGGTATTAAGCTGCCTCATTGTGATAAGTCGGGGATGGATAGTTTCCAGACCCGCTTTCTGTGCAATTTAAAACTCGGCCACTAAAGCAGAAGTACATTAAAAAACAAAAGAACAAACTGCAGACGGATGGAGCATTCTGCATCCTTCCCTCGTGGACCGAGCTGGTGGGAGACGCCGGCAGCTGGCAGCCTGCGGCCCTGGGTTCTCGCTTTGTGTCTCCTGAGTGGTTTCTAACCGGGTCCCCTTCAAATGTGTTATTGTTAGAAAATAAACCAAGAAACGAGGGTTCGTAATTCAGTGCCAGGAAGTTAATTCTGCAGACCTCCGACCTCGCCGCAGTCACGTGGCTATTGATTTTCAATACGGAGAGGCGGCGTGCCAGCCTGGGCGCAGGGGTCAGCAGGCCCCGCAGTGCCTCCCTTATCAGTTGGTCCCTGAGTCCTTGAGCATTAAGACCGCAAATGTCCACAGTTAACGGCGTGTCACAAGGCAGCGGGGCGGACGTGCCAATTTTCTAATGAAGTCGGGTTGTTGGCAAACACAGCAGCCCTGGTAGATTGAAGGGGTCTCCTGTGTGTTTCCAGCACCCTTGCGTGCTCCGAGAGATGCCGGTCACATTACTGCCGCAGGGCCGGCGGCGAGGGAGGAGCCTCCACGCCCTGCCGGACAAAAACACGCAAAAGCGGAGTGGAAACCGCGGGGCTGGCCCTGGAGGAGGCGTCAGTGACATTCCTGCCCGCGGTGCTAACTAGAGGGAACCTTCTGAGTAAAAGCGTTGGCTCCCATGCCCGTGTTTCTCCCCCAAAACGAGGGGCCTTGGGGATTGCTCGCTCCTGCTGGCTTGCTCTCCATGCGGAAGCATCACTGTTATTTTTTGTCAGCGCTGAAGGCAGGCAGTGCCCTGTGGGTCTGCCCCAGTGTGGGGCCGCCTCCACGCATCGGCTGTGATGTGTGAGCTGGGGGCTCACCCCTGGTGCTCCCCAGGCCCTGAAACAACCGGAGCCTCCTGGCCCGTCCTGCCGTCTCTCTCCACCCCCTCCCGGTAATAAATTACGGCTGCCATCTTGTATTGATTATTGAAAATGTTATGTCCGTGGGAAGAAAATGCCATGGCTTTAAATATCAACATTACCAGGGATGTTAAAGGTATTTTTTTTTTTTACAGAGATGTGTGTGATAAAAATGTTTAAGCGATGGGAAGGAGTTGGTGGTGGGGGAGCGGAATGATTAAATAACCGAAAAATCAATCCTCCATTCTGTCTGGCCAGACGCACGTTTCTCGGCTCAGGTAAGTCGCTTAAAGTCAGACACGTCTCACGCTGGACTTTTTACAGGAATGGAGAAATTTATAATGAAATTCAACAAGGAAACTGGAAAAACAGCCAAATTGGTGCAGCAAAGTGGTTAATAGGATCATTAGCCCCGTCGCGGTATTTTTTTGGACATTGTGAGCCTGTGCCGTGGTCCTCGCGAGCAGATTGCAGGAACAGGCTGACAGTTAGCAGCTAGCTCAGCAGTGCTGGGTGCAAACTGCCATCTTCCTGTGGATTTACAGCTGCCACTTCTGCTACTTCAATTAGTTCTATAGCACACAGATGTTGCCTAAATGTTGCTGCTAATGATACTGCAATAAGCGTAAGATTCATGCCATATTTTGAGGCACGTAAATTTCTCAAGTGGCACAATTAAAGTGGAAATATTAGGTGGGGAGAACTTGGCAGTCTCTCCGACTTGGAAGGCGCACCCGCTATGCAATAATGGGTCAAAAATTCATTCAAGTTTTACTGCTGTTCCGAGTTTTAAAAGACTTTTCACAGTTGAATGCAAAGTAGTAAAAACCGGGGTATTAGGAAATGAGAATGCCGTTCTGTTATTCAGACATGACTTTTAATTTCAAATTGAAATCACATGCTCACTGCTCTGGCTCTGGCCACAGGGAAAGGGTGCCGGCTGAGGAGGTTTTGTCTTTCAGGGTAGAAAGTCCGGGGTGGAACAGAATTCGTTGCTGGGTGTGGGGCACAGCGCCGTGGTCACCTCACACCCGGGGAGGTGGCACCGGACACAGCAGAAGCCAAGTCCCCAGGCAGGAGTCTCTCTGTTCTACCTCTGACAGACTCTGACGAGGACAGGGGAAATGCACTGGGACCTGCACACACACACGCGCGCGCGCGCATGCATGCATACCTAAGCACATTCACACATGCATATTTTTGTACACATGCACACAGGATCATCTGTGCACATGCATGTGCACATATTTGCACATAGACATGCACACACATATACTCGGACTCTGCCTCTTGCTTCTTCCACATGCACACACACACGCGCAGCCTCTCCCTCCTCACACATGCACACACACAAACACTCAGCCTCTCCCTCTTCACACATGCACACACACGCAGCCTCTCCCTCTTCACACATGCACACACACACACTCAGCCTCTCCCTCTTCCACATGCACACACACACACCGCAGCCTCTCCCTCCTCACACATGCATGCACACACACACACTCAGCCTCTCCCTCCTCACACATGCATGCACACACGCGCAGCCTCTCCCTCCTCACACATGCACACACACACACACACTCAGCCTCTCCCTCTTCCACATGCACACATACACACACTCAGCCTCTCCCTCCTCACGCATGCACACACACGCAGCCTCTCCCTCTTCCACATGCACACACACACACACTCAGCCTCTCCCTCCTCACACATGCACACATACGCAGCCTCTCCTCCTCACACATGCATGCACACACACACACAGCCTCTCCCTCTTCACACATGCACACACATGCAGCCTCTCCCTCCTCACACATGCACACACACACACTCAGCCTCTCCCTCTTCCACATGCACACATACACACACTCAGCCTCTCCCTCCTCACACATGCATGCACACACACGCAGCCTCTCCCTCCTCACACATGCATGCACACACACGCAGCCTCTCCCTCCTCACACATGCATGCACACACACGCAGCCCAGTCCTGTATCACGGGTGGGGATGGAGAAGCTGTGGGACCTCCCGTCCTGCCGCTGCGGGGACAGAATCTCCCTCAGAATCTCTCCCTCTTTTGTGGTCCTTTTGTCATCCACGCAGCCCCTGCCTGTCGCCAGGTTTCCTTTGCCAGAGCAGCCGCTCCTCCGGGGCAGAGCCGCTCCCGCTGGATGTCGGATCCGCCTTTGATTTGCTCCCACGCTGACTGGAAAGGCCGGCCGTTCTGCGGGGGACCGGCACCCAGCAGGCCTGTCTCCCGAATCTCTGTGCGGGCTGACCCCCACCCCAGCTCCAGTTACGGATTCGAACCGCCCAGTGAGTGGCTCGGTGGCACTGGGGACAGACTCCTCTGTCCCCCCCCCCGGAACTCACAGCCACCCCGCACCCCGGGCCCACCACTGGCCCTGCTGGGCCTCCTGGCTGCCGCGGGCACTGCAGCGGGCACTGCAGCTGATGTTGTCTTGCAGACATTTGCCAAATAGTCATTTCCCCTGAACTCAGACAAAACATTCAGCGAAACCTTCCAGGCAAGCCCAGGCGTCTGGGTTAGCCCTGGTAAACCCCTCAGCATCTCTGTCCCTGTCCCCCTCCCTCCCCCGGGCCCTTCCCCCTGTTCCCTGCCCTCCCTGCCCAGCGCGGAGTCTCCGCCGCTTGGAGTATTTACAGCGGATCTTACAGATGTCAGGATTCTTGTTCTGAAGCAGAAGGACAATGAGTTCCCGCTGACCCCGGTACAATGCACCTCGCCGGAGCACAATATGTATTTTACGCTGGCAGGGAAAAGCCTGCCTGTAATTGAGAGAGAGAAAGAAATGTCACTATCACATTTTTGTTGACACGGCGCTCTGTGTGGAGGGGAGCCCAGGGCCCGGGGGGGGGGGGGCGCCGGTGGCAGAGCGAGCACCGGGCCCTTGTAATTTAGCGGGGATGAGGCGGGAGAAATTAATCTACTCAGATCTTCCAACTCCTGCGCTCCCCCAGAAGTGAGGGACCGCGGGAAAGGGTCCATGTGTCCTGTTCCCGCGGACCTGGGCCCCAGGCCCGGCTGCCAGCTCCGCGGGCCCGTTTATGGCCTCCATAATGCTTAATGTACTGCTTGCGCGCGCTGGCCTTGCGCTGTGTTTGATGCGCTCTCATATCTTTTATTCATCCCTGGCTTTCCGCGAAGGTGCGCTCCCAGCAGCACTGAGAGCCCTTATTTGCCGCCATCAATCAAGTGGCCACGTGGTTGGCACCTGGTGGATGGACTTGATTTTAAGCATAAAAAACCCTGCTCTTTGGGGCCTCTTCCTTCTCTGTTCCTGGTGACTGTCGGTGGGGTGGCCGGACACTGAGAGCCGGCCTGTCCCCGGGGACAGCTGGCCGCACCAGAGCCGCCTTCTCGGTCAGCCTGTTCTTGGGGACCCGGAGGTAAGCAGCTGGCACTTGAGGTTCTCGGCGTTTGAAGTGAACGCGGGATCTCGTCACGGAGTAGATGATCCGCACCGACCTCGTACACACGTGAGCTCACATGCATCGTGCTGGTGCCCCATGCGGTCCCCACGCCCGGTTCCCACGCTGGAGTCGGTACAGGGGACAGTGTGCCTGTGCTGAGGCTGCAGGGCGTGCCCGGGACCAGAGCCAAAGCCAGAGCGGCGCATCCCTGCGAGGGGTCTGGCCTGGATGGTGGCAGAGAGGCCGCGCGTGGGCCGAGGCCTGGATTCCCTACCGGCTTCTTGTGGCCACAGCCCCGTCTCCGGTGCCTGATTAACAAAGTCACACCTGAGCCCAAGCAAGCGACCCTCTCCACAGAGCACGGGGCCCCGGGCACCCGCGTTGTCTATGGGCGGTCCTTCCCTCCGAATTAAACTCAGAGCCACACCGCCCGCGTGCACGGCGCCTCACCCACGCCGGGCACCTCCTCAGGCCTCAGGGCTGCACGACCAGGACTCTCACGGCCACTTCACCGTCAGTAGACTGCGGCTTGGACATAACATTCGCCGAGACCCATAGATTCTGTCCACGGGGGAGCCTGAGCCAGGCCTTTTGACCAAAGCTTCCATCCCAAGGGAGTTGAACTGGCTCCTTTCAAAGGGACCGCCAGTCTACACAATCCAGCCACTGCCATCTTATCAGAGGATCGGTCTATTCCTCCAGCAAGGATGCGCTTGCTCGCCCCGGACCAGGCCCTGTTCTGGGGTCTCGGGGTGTAACTGGGCAGGACAGGTGACGCCCCTGCCCCGGTGGGGTTTGTGTGCTAAGGGAGCAGATTGTGAGGAAAAGGACCCTCAGTAACCAAACCACAGAAACGCTATGAAGATGGAGCAGGTCCAGGCAGATCCGGAAGTTTCTCACCGAGTCTCTCGCAAGTCTGCTGGTGGGATACAGATTCTGGAAGCAGAGTGCTGGGGCAGGTGATGAGACCGGCCTTTCTCCGAAGGTGCCCGTGACCTCCAGAACAAAGCACCGACCCCTGCCGTCCACGCCAGGTCTGGATCTACCCTCGTGGAGTTGCTCACCCGGATTCAGCCAGGGGACTCGGAGGCCTTGGCATAATGGGCCCTGAATATTATTGTTGTTTTCACGAATCGGACAAGAGCGTGGAGCCTGCCTGTGTTGTCACCACAGAGAGTCCCTGAGCTGGTGCCTGAGGAAGTTACCCGAGTTTCAGGCCCCGATTAATTTCTTCTGCCATTTATATTAGAGGATGGTTACCCCAGCAATGGCCAGTGGGTGGCTATGTGCTGCTGCGGCCTCAGCTTGCAGAGCCCGCATCATGGGTCAGAGGGCAGGCACAGAGCATCCCTGCAGGAGCCGCAGGGATCCTTGGCGTCCTGTGTCCAGAAGATGGGCGACAGCCTGCAGACCTCTAGTTCCCCAAAGCCCTGGGTGGCTCAGCCTTCCGTCCACCACTGCCCGCCTCCCCCTCCCCCTCTCCTTCCTGCTCCCCCTGCCCGTCTCCCTCTGACGCTGCTGGTCCTGCTGTGCACCCCTCCATCATCTCTGTCCCCAACCCTGTCCCTGCCAGCCCTGTGCTGGGCTAGAGCCGCCTCTCTGTAGTCACTCACTGCAGATGGCCAGATTGCAGGCGGTGCCTTTCTGGTCACTGCCTGCTTATCCCCAGACACTTCATGCACATAGTAGGGCCTCAGGATGTACCATCTGAGAAGACCAATGGTGCTAAATGTAACTATTTCACTCAATCACCTTTAAAATACCATCTATCACATATAGCATTTGATATGCCTCCTCCTTTCAACGTTTTCTACAGTTAATTGGATTTGTCTTGAGAAAATATATCAGTTTTCCACTATAACTGGAAAAGTAGTTGCACCTAAAAATCTAATAAGAGGAAAAACTTTTGAGGAACAGTTAAGTTAATGGTCAGGCATCATGAATGGGAGAGCGAGGAACCCCAAAACCACTGTGGGCATTTTGTCAATTCTGAGCTGCTCGCCCTCACCATCCCTTCTCATTCTGCTGTATCTTTCTCTTCCCTCCTTAGAATAGAGCAGTTTTCCCAATGCAATAATAACAATACTGCTAAGACATTATCTTCCTTTCTCCTTTCTGGCTTCAGTTACATTTCAGTCACATGTGGTGAACATTTGAATAAAGCAGATTTGAAACATGAATAACCTTTATATTAAATCCTGACAAAGACATTACCAGAAAAATACTCTAAACCAATATCTTTTATGAACATAGATGCAAAAAAAAAAAATCTTTCACAAAACACTAGTGAAGAAAAGCAGTGATCAAGTGGCTTTATCCCAGGAATGCAAGGTTGGTTTAAGTTTTAAGAAACCAAACCATATAATTTTGCCACCTAACAGAATAAATGAGAAAATAAAGGAAATCATCTCAATAGACTCCAAAAAAAGCATTTTAAAGTACTCAACACTTATTAAAACAACTCTCAGCAAACTAGGAATAAAAAGAAAGTTTCTCAACCCAATGAAAGGCATCAGTGAAAAGCCCTCAGTTAACAAATACTTAAAGGTGAGTACTTCTCCCCTCAGATGAGGAGCCAGGCAGTGTCTGCTCTCGCCATTTCTGCTCAGCGTGTACCTCAGGACAGCTGTGCAGTGAAGCAAGCGAAACAAGCCATGAAGATGATGGGAAAGGAAGGTGGCTTGACCGTGTACGTGGAAAATCCTAATGAGTGAGCTAGACAAGCCAGGGTCACCAATAAAGTGAGTCTAGCAAGGTCATGGGTGTCAGGCCAATATGCAAAAAGCAAGCAAAGAAACAAAGCACCAGTGGTATTTCTTTATACTGTCAGCAAGCAAATGGAAACAAGTGGAAAACTCAAAAGCAATACTATTTGTAATGTACTCAAAAGACAAAATAGATGTAGACATAGATTTAATGAAGGATGAGCAAGCTCTCTATACTGAGAACTATAAAATATTTCTTAGAGAAGTTAAAGAAGACCAGAATGAATGGAGAGATAAGCAATGTATGGATTGGGAAATAAATACCGTTATGATGTCAACCCTCTACAAATTTATCTAGAATTCCAAAGCAATTCCAGTCATAATCCCCACAAGATTTAATAAAAATTGGCAAGACTTTTAAAACTCCATGGAAAGAATCTAGAGGAGCCAGAACAACCTTTAAAAGGGCCAAGCTGGAAGGCTGCGGTGGTTGTAGTCATAATAACCCAATATTGGAAATAGCCCAAATGGCACCCAACAGAGGATTGGGTAAACAATTTCTGGGATATTCACACAATGAAATACTACTCAGCAATCAAAAGCAACGACTGTCGCTGCAACAATGTGTGCGACTCTCGGTCGACATGCTGAGTGAAGAGGCACACTCTCATTTCATTTCGATGATGTTCAGGAAGATGCAGGATTTCTCTGTGGTGAAAAGCCTTCAGCAGCCGGCTGTCTGGCGTGGTGTGAGGGTTACCTGGGAAGCAGCATGAGGGACCTTTCTGGATGATGAAAAAAATCTATCTTGATGGGGATGTAGGTTAAGGGAGTGTCTCTTTTGTTCATCAAACGTGTGGTTAAGATTGGTGTGTGTTAAAGGATGTAAATTTCACCTGGAAAAAGGAGGTAGTTGGGGAGGAGCATAGCGAAGCCAGGGTGGCAGGATTTGATGGGTATCGAAGCTGGGTCATAGGTGTACAGGGCTCATGATGCTATTCTGTTGGCTTGGTCTGTTTTAAATTCTTCATAATAAAACGTGAGGTTTTAATTTAGCATACAAAAGGAAATAATGTAAGATAAAACATTTTAATAAGGTCCCACTTTAAGTACAAAACTTAAAATGACGCGTTTCCGGAAAACACTTGTATTTCATGTTCCGAGTCACTGCTTTGATCTGGTGAGCGGAGGGCCACTCTCTTTGAGCTTTTGTCCCTTAGGGTGTCACTTTGTCGGTGAGTGGCCACACGGCACCCTCTCCTTTGCCAGGAACCTCTGAACCTAGATGGTGTCCGGAAAGGATTCGGGAGATCATTGTGCTGTTTTCTGAACATGCATCGCTTCCTGACGTCTCGCTCAGGGGCGAGAGGCTGTCTTCCCTGGTTTGCTGAATGGCGTGGCAAATGCAGGTGCTCCGGGCGCGACCAGCGGTCCGCGCCCTGGAAGGGAAGCGAAGTGTGGGCCAACTGTGTGAGAGCCAAACAGCATCCAAGGTGATGCTGGGAAAGTGGGCCCGCTTAAACACCAGCACATCTTCCAGGGCCCCCCTCCCCAGAATAACCCGTTAGGCCAGGGAATGTTGGGGAGCACAGGCTGCGCCCGTCGCTCACAGGGTGGAAGTTCTGGAGACTCCCATCCACTCACTGCCCGGACGTGCATTTCCTTGGGTGGCATCTGCCCTTCACATTGAGTGGCGAGAGCGTGGCCGTGGTGTCCAGCGTCCCCGGGTGGAGGCGCTGCGCCCCCCCCGCCCCCCCGGACTCTGGCTTCAGCCAGTGGCTCCTCCGGCTCTTCCTGTGTAATTAGTGAATTTTAAACAGGCACCATATGCTCCTCTCTGCAGCCTCAGGACAGGGCTTACGGCAGTAACTTGCCCCCCATGACACTGAATCATGTCCTTTTATTTTAACTGAGACGGCCTTCTGTGGGTTTTACGCAGACACTGCTCTTTCCAGCCTGCACCCTCGGATTGCTACGGTTCCACAAGGCCGGGGTCCTGACAGGGCCAGCATGATTAACAACGTTCTGATGGCACGGACAGTAATGGTTCGTGTATACGTTGTAACATTTACAAAACGCTAATGTGTCCATGTCCACATGCGGGCCTGTCCTTTAAGGAAGAAGCGTGACAGTGTGTGCTTTGTGTATCAGATGCCCCTCCTTAACGGTCAGTGTCCGGAGGAGGAGGAGAGGAGCTCTGAAAGCCAACCCTGAGAATTAACCGTGCTTGCAAGACCCGAGGACAGCCAGGGCCACCTCGGCCCCCGGGCAGCCTGTTCAGGTGGGTGTGTGTGGGCCCCTCCCAGGTGGTCCTGGGGTGGAAAGAGGCTCTGCCCCTTGACCCCAGGGTGAGTGGGAGGCAGCCGTGTGCTGTGCCGTGGACCAGCCTTTCACGGCTCCCGTGCGCTTCGGGGGGCCCGCCAGCTCTGGAGCCCACCATTGTCCGTGACCTGCCTGGCTGTGGACGTCACTGGGGACAGGTCCCCCAGGATGCCTTCCGGTGGCTGCAGGCTGGGCAGCTGCTCTTACTTAGGTCCGAGTTCCTCTCCACCTGCCTCGGGGAGACAGGCCAGTGGGGAGCACGGGGGAGGGGGGGGACGGTTAGGGGTCCTGCTGCCCTTCCTGACGGCACGCCGCAGCTCAGTTGGACAGGACGCTGGGACTTGCCCACGCGAGGGCTTGCACGGCTGATGCCCACACACTGGCTCCCACCCCAGCCTGTGGGAGGCGGAGGCGGAGAGAGCGCGGTCCGCCCCTGAGACGAGGCCGCAGACAGGCACCCAGGCTGGGAGTCGGCTC
This sequence comes from Myotis daubentonii, assembly GCF_963259705.1. Taxonomy (NCBI): domain Eukaryota; kingdom Metazoa; phylum Chordata; class Mammalia; order Chiroptera; family Vespertilionidae; genus Myotis; species Myotis daubentonii. The sequence continues at coordinate 60,374,236 of NC_081852.1, read as the reverse complement.
ACCTCCAGGCCTCCTGTTCCAGTTGTCTTCACGGAAATGTACGCGGCTTTAATTATTTTTGAGGACAGATCAAACTTATTTCAGAAGAGAATTGGCTCAGGAGTAGGCACGGGTCCCCCAGAGAGAGCTTTCGGCTCCTCCTCTCCAACGAGCGCTGCTTTATTATTTTTGCCACGAGTCCTACTGTTTCTCTTTATTAATGCGATTCGGGACTGTGTTCCAGGGAAGCCGAGGGCCGCCCGCCCTTCGCAGCTCTGCTGCTGATGTGCCCAAGAATATATGTGTGCAGGCTCGGCCCCCAGCGCTGAGAGCGGCTGTGCTGTCCGCGTGGGGAACCGTGGGGACGGCTCCACACTGGCCCCGTGCCCACCGCTCATGGGTACAGCTACTCCAGGGGGAGCAGGCTGCCTCCAGGGTCAGCAAAGACTGAGGACCTGGGGGAGACCAGACAAAGGCCTGAGGTCTGAGAGGCTTGGGCCCAGACACCAGATCTCCCGGAAATCCTGGCGTTCCCCGGACGACCTTGGTGGGAAGGTGGGAGGGGTGGCCCACCACACCCCAGCTGGGGCCCGCAGATGGGGTGGGGCACGGGGTGGAGGACTGTGGCCCAGGCCTGTGGTGTAGAGCAGGCAGTGCTCAGATTTTAAGGGTACCGCCTAATGGGTTTGGGATGTGTTCCCAACTCCCCCATCAGGATACAGAACTTGCCCTGATGCTGGCCCACTGTTCCGGCCGCAGCACTCCCAGCAGCCGGAAGGTGGGAACAGCCCCCCCCCCCCCCCCGTCCACGCACGGTGAATGCAAACAGGGCATAAAGGCACCCACAGGAGGGGTGAGGGATGTACAGCAGCAGAGGTCCTCAGTGCCACTGAACGAGGCAGCGAACGTGGCAGCTTTTATGCTTATCTTACCACAGTTTAAAAATGTTTAAATACTGAGAACATTTCCATCCCAGTCGACCTGCACCTCCATGGCCACGGCTCAGTTCTGGGTGAGCTTCCTGTAAGGGGACTCACGCGGACACTCGGTCGGCTTCTCACACAGCAGGTTCTGAGCGTGGTGTTGTTGCCTGCATTCAAGTTCGTTTTTCGTGGCTGCTAATGCTCCCTCGTAGGAATACGCCGCTGCTGGTGTGTTGTGTGTTGGTGGGCACGGCTGTGTCTAGCGTTGAGCTGCTGCTGTCGCACGCTTGTTCTAGTGTTTCGTGGGCAGGTGTTGGCGTTTCTCCAGGCGCGTGCAGAGTGGAGGTCCACGTATCTTCACGGACACCTTCCTGTTTCCGAAGAAGTGGTTGTGCCGTTGTGCACACCCGCCAGCAATAGATACAGCGTTTCGGGCTGCCATCCTCTTTCATTTCGCCCCTGTGGGTGTGGGGTGAAGTCGGGTGGTTTTATTTTGCGTTTCCTGGGTGACGTGTGGGATTGCACGCTGCTCCGGGGGTCCTGGCGGGTTTCCTGTCTTCTCGGGGACGGGGCTGTCTGCTCCTTGCGCACGTGTAAGTGTGTCATTTCGATAGTGAGCTGTAGGAGTCCTTATACATCCCAGAAGCCGTTCCCCCGTCAGCGGCCCGGGCTAGGAACACGCGGCTCCGGTTCATTTCTTAGCACCGAGTGTTTTCCTAAGCGGCGGGAGATTTATGGTGGGGTGTTAAGCGGCTTCAGAATCTTTGGAAAGAGGTTTAAGAGCTGAGCTCCTAGAATAACTTCTAGAAGCAGAAGGAACAAGGGCCTGTATGAGCTGCCGGTGGTGCCGCCGGAGTCGCGTGGCTCCGGCGTGCCCGGGGGCCTCCACTGCTGTCTTCTGTGTGTGGCAGCTTTTCGATTTGATACCATTTTAGACCCAAGAGAGCTACAAGGATAATACAAAGTGTTCCCCTGTGCCCTTGCCCCCACTCCCTGTCACGTGGACATCTTAGGTAATGGCGGTCCACGTACAAAAACTAAGACGGCGACGTGGCGAACACCACTAACTAAACCACAGACTTCATCCGGGTTTCAGCAGCGTTTCCACGAAAGTCCTTGTTCTGATCCGGAATCCAATCCAAGTTGTCACCCCTACCTGTGACCCTTTCTCACGCCGGGAGAGCTCTGGGCCCCTTGTCAGCACAGGCCCCGGGGCTGAGCGTCCTGAGTGCCGGCCCCGGCCCTCATGTCCCTGCCCCTCGTCGTCCAGTGGCCTCTCCTCTTGTTCCTCTTCCCAGCACCCCGCGCCCTCTTTTCTACGTGTTACCAGAGCCAGGAGGCGATGAGAAGACGGCTGTTTCCGGGCTGCTCTGCTCCCCTGGGCTTCCCGGGGCCCACCCAGCTCCGCAGAGGTGTCAAGGCTCCGTGGGAACAGTCCCGGGGTCAGAGCCATGGACTTGGAGCATCAGTCTTGGGTCAAGGTCGCTCTTAGTTGAATGTGACACGGGCTCCTCAGCTTTCTTGCTCATCAGTGATTCTGGGGCGCAGCCCAGCCAGGAGTTTGTCCTCCGAACACCCAGGCTTCCGTGGGCCTCGCAGACACTTGCACGCCCCCAGGGAGCGCTGCCTGCATCGTGACTCTGTGAGCCAAGCAGCGGGTGGCTGAAAGGGGCCCCTCCAGAGGGCACCTCTGCCCTCCCCACACCCACACTGGGCAGCCAGGGCTGAACCTCTTCAGCTCTGGGGTCACCGTCATGGTGATGCACACGCTGGAGGGCGAGGCCGGGTCTCCCTGTGTCTGCAGACCCTTCGAGTCCAGCAGGCCAGGGCGAAAACTGCTGTGAAATCCTGGCATTTCCTTCTGAAATGTCAACGTCAGAAAAGACAAAGGTGGAGAGAATGTTCCAGGTGAAAAGAGAGTAAGGAGACCTGGCAGCGAGCGGGCTCCTGCTACGGCTGGGCCCTGGGTGGCAGGGGAGAGGTTGGGAAGGACATTACTGGGTCAGTGGACACGACAGGAGCACGGGTGACGACTGCCCAGGTCGCTCGGGGAGCTCACACCGAGTGACGGGATGGGCAGCGGGCTGCGTGCTGTTCTCCCGAGCGGGTCAGGGACACGCCCGCAGGCCCGGGGGCCCAGGAGGGTGCTGGGTGCTGGGTGCTGGCCGCCGTCCGCGAGGCTGGGCAGAGCGATCGGGGTTCTTGTGCCGTTTCTATTCTGCCGACTTCCCTGCAAACTTGAAATTTTCCAGGCAGAATGTTTTTCGGAATCGGTTTTGTGTTCTGGTGGCCGGGCCCGGGGGCATCGCAGCTGTGCCCCCGGGGCCGGGCGGGCGCCCACTGCGGGGAGGGAAGCAGGTCCCAGGAGACCTGCTGGCCTCCCTGGCCAGCGGCGCGGGCTACTGAGCGGAGAGGGGCAAAGTGTCTTCCTTCGGTGTCCGGGGGGGAGTACCTGTTGTCTCTCCCCATTGCTCGCAGCCCTGGATGCCGTGACGCAGGATTCATTCTCCTCGTTGGGCCAGCTTCAATCTGGTTTCAGGCACTTTCCAATGAGTGCGCGAGTGCTCGGGGCTCAGAGGGCACTAAAGGAATCAATGCGTGTTCATCACCATCGCGCAGGCAGGAGCGGCCGCGGGCCCCGAGGGCGCAGGTCCTCCCGGGCGGCTCGGCTGTCTCCCTGCGGAGGCCCCGCCAGGCCTGCCCGGCGATGATCAATGTCCCCTCATCGATGTGCCCCATGAGGAGCAGGGTTGCAGGCACCTCGTGTCCTGTCTCGGAGATCCATGTCCTTCCCTGGCTGACAGGTGTCCCAACCAGAGGGCCCTGCAGTCTGGGGGGGCAGGGCCGCATCACGGGGACACCAGCCCGTCCGCCTCGAGCCCTCGATGCCCCTCTTTCTGGGGGCACCCCGCTGGCTGTGAAGGAGGACAGTGGTCACCTGACCCCGCTGGCTGTGAGGGAGGACAGTGGTCACCTGACCCTCCTGGCTGTGAGGGAGGACAGTGGTCACCTGACCCCGGCTGGCTGTGAGGGAGGACAGTGGTCACCTGACCCCGGCTGGCTGTCAGGGAGGACAGTGGTCACCTGACCCCGGCTGGTTGTAAGGGAGGACAGTGGTCACCTGACCCCGGCTGGCTGTGAGGGAGGACAGTGGTCACCTGACCCCGCTGGCTGAGAGGGAGGACAGTGGTCACCTGACCCCGCTGGCTGTGAGGGAGGACAGTGGTCACCTGACCCCGCTGGCTGTGAGGGAGGACAGTGGTCACCTGACCCCGCTGGCTGTGAGGGAGGACAGTGGTCACCTGACCCCGCTGGCTGTGAGGGAGGACAGTGGTCACCTGACTCCGGAGCTCAAAGAGGCATCCGTCGGTGCCCCACTGAGGTGTGGAAACAGGAACAGCCTTCGCACGTAGGCAGCACCTCACAGTTCACACAGACCCCGGGTTCGTCTCAGAAACTCAGCGGCCCCAGGGCGGGCGGACGGGGCGCCTCTCCCAGGACCCCTCTGCCCGGGGAGGTGTGGAGCGTGTCCTGCCGCTGGCTGCTCTCTGTCCAGGTGGCGGGAGCGGGTGGTGCCCCTGCCTCCTGCAGAGACCCCTGAGCCGGACCGTGTCCAGGGAGGTCGCTGGCGGGTCCCGTGGCGCGTCACGTCTAAGGCCGCAGAGGCCAGTGGTCCCAGTAACTGGAGACAGAGGAGCCAGCCCTGCCCCTCACGAAGGGCCCAGCCCTGGGACAGCAGCTGCTGCCTCCTCGCCTGACCTTCAACCTCTGACTTGGTGCGAGCGAGCAGGGCCCCGCTGCGGCTTCGGAGGACCCGCTGTGGGATGCTATTGACGAGCCTTTATAAATATTTAATCTTCACGTTAAAATCACGGGGCACGAGAACCATTAGTAGCCGACAATAAAAAGGCTTTCTCTGCTGGTCGTGGGGGCACCAGACTCCGAGGGCAGGTTCTGAGGGCTCGGGCCGCGCGGCCAACATGCCAGTGGGCGGTGCTGACGGGCAGGGGCGCCCAGCCCCGCGGCGGGATATCACGCAGCCCGTCAGTTTTTTCAGTCTCTGCCAAGTACAGGCGGTTCACACAAAACAAAATGGATGGTTTATTTACGTCTGGTGCCATTAAGAATGGAGGAGAAAGTTCAGCCCAGGATGAAGAGCTTAAATCTTGATTTTCCCTTCCCCCTCTCAAAAAGAATGGATTCCTTGCATTGTAAATTATCCAGCCTTGTCCTCGGGCTGGCATGGACATTGCATAATCTTAAATATTGATTCTTGTTAGACTAAAAAAAAAAAAGGCCGAGCACCGGGCTCCGCGGGTCTGCGCGTCCAGGAAACCGCCTTGGCCATAGCTCACGCCGAGGCTCCCTGACAGCAGATCCATTCTGATTAGAGAAGTTCTGGGAGAAGCAGCCACGGTCAGGATCACCTGCTCCATCACCGCCAGCACGGGCCCGCCCGCCCCGGAGCCGCCGGTCAGAGCCAGCACAGGCGACCCAGGGCCTGCCGCCCTTACCACCTCCTCCGCCCTCAGCCCCCACTGTGGACCCGGAGCGGGCCCTCCCACCCTGGGCGGTGACGGCCCCCCACAAGGGCTCGTCCCCCACAGGCACTTAGCGTGGCGCAGGGTCTGTCCCGCATGCCAAGAAAGCGATGCCTTCAGAAAGAAAAGAATTGCAGAGCGCGGAGCCCCGAGGTGTGGCGGTCGCAGTCGCATGCCCCCAGCCCTGCCTACAGGGTTCTGACCTCCCCACAGCCTCGCCCACACTTGGCATTGTCTGGCGTTTTCATCATAGCCACACTGGTGGGCGTGACGCGCTAGCTCACGGTGGCTTTGACTTGCCTTTCCCTGATGACCAATGATGTGGAGCATCTTTTCATGTGCTTGGGGGCCATCGATACGTCTTCTTTGAAGAACTGTCTGTTCCGATCGCTTTCCCGTTTTTAGGTTGAGTCATTTGTCTTTTCATTAGCCATACGTGTCCTCTGTGTGGTCTAGACACAGATCTGTATCCGATCGATAGATGCTTTTCCGGAGGTGTCTCCCGTCCTGCGGGTTGTCTGTCACTTCCTGGGTGTCTGTGGGAGCAGAGATGTCTGTGATTCCCATGACGTTCAGCTCGTTTTCCTTCTGTGGCCCCTGCTTTTGGTGTCACACGTAAGACGTGCGGCGCGTCCATCATGTCACACCCAGTCGCCAACATGCGTCACAGTGTGAAGTCATAAAGACGGGTTAAGAGTTTTGTAGTTATAACTCGATAACATTTAGGTCTCAGTGGAACAGGTAGTACTCCATTGTAGTCATTCAATTAGTTATTCCTGGTTTTAGACATTTGGGCTCTTTTCGGTGTTTCAGGTAAACGCACAGCAGCGACAATCTTGCTCTCACAGTCTTGTCCAGGCTCCGATCATTTCCTTGAGACCGATTCCCGAAGTGGACGTGGTGGGTGGGTACGGACACGGGTAAGTCTCTGGATATAAACATGCCAACCGGCTCCTGGAAGGACTGTGCCACTTACAACTTCTGTGGACAACTGGCAGAAGGCCCTTTTCTCCACCAGCAGGACTGATGCGAGCTTTTAAGGAAAGTCTTTTCTAATTAAATAAGGGAAAATAAACTCCGTCTCATTGTTTTCATCTGAGAGCATTTCAAGTGAGCTCCCATGTAGTCTCCTGAGCTTCTGGGTCACTTGTCACTGCACGTTGACTGTGAATTTGCCCCTTTTCCTTCAGGATGCCTGTCCTGCCTTATTGATTTGCAAAAGCTCATTGTATATTGGGAGTGTGGACCCTTTGTTGTCATTGTAGCAGATCCTCTTTCTCAGGGCGCCAGCCCGGCTTTGGCCCCCCAGCAGTGGCACGGGGAGGCGGCAAAGAGCTTGGTGTCTCATAGGCAGAAACACCAGGTCTGGTCTTGGCTAACGACCACACCGCCGTCAGGGGCGTGAGCTGTGCATGGCCCCCATCAGTGCAGTGGCGGGAGCGGTCTGACGGGGCAGCAGGTGGGACCCCCATGCCCCCTCCTGACCCTCGGTCTCTCTGACTTCCTTGTGGCCTCTTCTGACTCAGTCCTCATCGCTCTCTTTCCTCTGTCCGCACCCTGTCCCCACGGTCAGGCGATAGCAGCAGCTTTCCTGAGCCCTGGCCGGCTCAGCCCTCGCAGCCCCGCCCTGTGTGCTGCCTCAGTCCTGGCCTGCACGCTTGCTGTCCCTACCCCATGTGCACAGCTCCTCCCCTCAGCCTGTTGCCCCTGCCCGTGCCCCACATGCTGCTAGACTCGGTGTGGACCACGTGTGACCCCAGGACGCTGGTGGGAGAGTGGGGGGAGGCTCCTTGGCGGTCCCCTGGTGTGGTGGGGAGGCCCTGGGGCAGTGAGCCTGTGGCCTTGGCCGTGTCCTGAAGAGAGGCCCCTGGGCCGCAGCTAACATTGCTGGACAAGCCAGCTTCCATCTGTCCAGGTGGCTGGGCTGCACCAGGCCCCCCGGGGCGGGGGCGGCGTGTGTCCTCCTGAGCTTGGCTGGGAGCCCAGGGAGCGTGGTTCTGGCTCCATCCCAATGGTCTGTCTCTTGAATTCCCGAAGGCCTCTGAGACCTGCATCAGTGCATGGGCCCGGGGGGTGCGGACTGGACACTTCACTTGGCACCGGCCTGGTCCTTCCAGCCCTCTGACCTTGGCTGGTCATCCCCCTCTCTGAGCTGCAGTTTTGTCACCTGAGAGGGGGACCCACCTCAGCTCTGAGTGGCACTCCTCCGGGAGGACAGACGGGAGGACGGGACTGATGTCCTGCTCGCCACCGGCTGGGACTGCGGGCGGGCGAGGACGGTGCTTATTGGCTGCACGTAAACGTGGGAGACTGGCCGCGCTTTAGAGATGGTTTCATGCAAGGTGGTCTCGGCAACCTCGATCAGAAAGGATGTTCGCTTCCGTCCCCAGCCCCGTCTCTCCAGGACAGCGCGCCCCTCCACGCCAGCCGGGTGCTCCGCGGGACCTTCGGCTGCGCCAGTGCCTCCGACGTAGGGGCGGATGGGGAGGGAGCCCCGCCCGTCAGGTGTGTGGGCAGGACCCTGGGAGGCTGGTGGCCTTAGATGCTCCCCGGGTTTGGGGGGGCGCACGCGGCAGGTCCCGGACCTCCCCGCAGGCAGGGCAGGCTTTGCGAAGGGACGAGCCCCTGGGCTGAGACTGAATGGCTGAGTAGGAATTGGCCCTGCTTCCTCGCTGCCCCCGACCGTGAGTGCCCCGTGTGTGGCTGCGTGGCTGTGTGGCTCTGTGGCACCCCTTGGCGCTCCGTCTGGCTCTGTGTGGCTCCGGTGGCTCTGTGGGTGTGGCACAGAGCAGACTCGGGGCGTGGGCACAAACCCCGATTTACTGCAGCCCCGGGACTGAGCGCCCGCCGGCCGTCAGTGGGCCTGGCTGCGCCTGGACGTCGGCCAGTTCCGCCAAGGACGGCGGTGTCCCCGGGTGGGGCCTCGGCCGGACTCGGAGCTGAATGGCACCCACTCCGGTCGTGGGTTCACTTTTGCAGAACCACCGGGAGGGGGGCGAGTCAGAGCCGGTCTGAGTGTGCAGGGTCAGGAGCGGCCCGTCTGTCCCCGGCCCGGCCGGGGCTGCGCTCACGCCACTCCCTGGGAAACCTGCGGCCCCACACTGGGAAATGACAAACGACCAGAAAATCAATTTGTAATCTGATTGGAGGTTTTTGATTTCCTCTGATGAGTTTAAATTTCATTAAAAGCAACCTTATTCCCACATAAAAGGAGCCCTTGAAGGGTAGAGCGGGGGATTGTCTCACGGCGTCTAAAGCAGCGGACCCTTTGTGTCATTTATTCATGGCGTTAATTGTGAGGGCCAGCCCCGTGTCCGCCCGCAGCTGCGCCCTTATCGGCCGGCATCGGCGGGAGCGCCCAGCACAAGGACGCGCATTCAGGCATTCAGAAGCTGCTCTCGGGCGTATTGACACTTCAGTTATCAACAACTCTTGTTATCATCTGTGGGGAGGGGGCTCTCGGTGGGGGGGGGAGGGTGCTCCAAACGGCTGCCCCGCCGCCCGGCTGCCTTCTCCTAATTGTGTGTATTCTCTGCAAAGGCCGATCGGCGCAGCCTCTTGTCTTGATGAGAAATTGACATTTTCCGCGGCCTCGTTGGCGCGCGGGGCGCGGCGATAAGGCTGGAGTGGTTTCCGGGGGGCGCCTCTCCCCGCAGCCGCCCCGCTGCTCCCGGTGACCTGCCTGATGAGTATGGATTTCATGAGGTCTTTTTCAGCATCTGAACTATAAAAGGTGCAGAATGACACCACCCCTCATAGACAGAAGGTAACCTTGCTCTTTGAATATATCGATTCTTTATTAACTGGGCTGTTTAATGCAATGAAATGAGGCATTAGATGGAAGCCCATTTCGAGTGCTTTGAATAATCTTTAAGAGCTTGAAAACCTTCAAAGGCGGCCTGACAATAATTGGCACCCACTCTGAGGGCACTTCTCGCTTCTGATTCGAAACACAAACATACAGTCGCTTCTCTCTCCCCAGGAAAAGGACGCAGGGCTCTGGCCCCCATCCCAGGCTGGGCTCCTGCCCGAGAGCAAGGAGGCAGGTGAACTGCGTCCCCATCCCCCCCTCCCCTCGCATCTTGGGACGGAGCCTGGGGGAGGGGAGTGGGCAGGCAGCAGCTTTGTACCTGGAGCCCTTCCTTGCTGCCTCTTTAAGGCTGAAACAAATGCCGTCAAAGGAACCGACTGGCACTGGCAGGAGGAGGAGGGCGGCACAAGTTTCTTTATGTTTTGAGTAATTGTTTCCTGTTTTGCTCAGCAGAACAAGTAATTAAGGGGACATTTGTGAGCACTAATTTGGATCACACGTATGTGTCTGTGTGAGAGCTGCGAGCCAAAACATGCAGAACCACCTCTCATTGAGGAGGAGATGACAAACGCAGAATAAAACAGAACGGGGTGCGGAGAACTCGCCGGAGCAGCTGAAATCGGCATGTGAATTAGGGCCTCGGCAGCTCCTGTTACCGTGGGCACCTTTGGCTGCACCCACGTGCAGCCCACAGCGGCCGGGGCAGTGGCCGGGGCCTGTCATGGCCTGGAGTCGGCGGGGGCATCATACCCTCACGTCAGACCTCAGGTCAGACCTCAGCTGGCGGCTGTATCTGGAGCCCTGCTGTCCGCCCGCCCTGCGCCCCATCCCCAGCCCCGCCCCACGCTCTCCTAAAGCTGATCCTTGCCCAGTGGAGCACGGGATGGGGACACAAGGAGCATCTGCTCTGCCGGCCAAACCCTGCGGTTCAGAAGCAGCAGGGCTGGTGAGCGGTGTCCGCGCCCCCGTGAGCCTGGTGACAGTGCGTGTCCCTCAGGGCCACTGGCCCGAGTCTGACCGTCACCTGCAGACGTCTGTGTGAAACACACAGGTGGGACCAGGCCATCTAAGTAACTCACACTCTCTCTCCGCAGGCGGGATCACGTTGTAGAAGGTTCTTCCATGAACCCTCCGTGTCGGCCGAGACAATGCTCCGGGACCCCAGGTACGCAAATGGCACCCCCAGGGTCCCTCGCGCGTGTGCATCCAGGCGGGCGGCTCAATAACCAAAACATGGAATTACCCAAAGTGAAATTCACAGACAAGAAATACTTTAATTAAATATTGTGTAAAATGAACATTTTTATACAGTTAAATATCTGAAAAAATGTACAGATAAAACAATCTCATTGTAGGGTCTCTAACAGTAACATCTACCATCGGGTGAAGCGCTCAGATTTGAGACAGTAAAGCGATGAGGGCGTTGTTGGCTAACGAACCTAAAACACACACCGAGCGCGGGGGGTGAGGGCCCTGGCAGACGCCCTGGCGGGCGGGCGGGAGCTCGTGTTTAGATCAAACCCTGACCGAAACCAAGGAAAACGGAGGCGATTTATTTCCAAAGTCACTTCTTGGGCTTCTCCGCGTAGCTAAGCCTTGTCGGCCGTCAGGGGGCCCACGTGGGACCCGCCGACGGCTGGGGACTTTCTGTTTACTTAGTCCCTTGAACGAACACTTTTCTAAGCTGTGCATTGTTTTTCTTTTTGTCGTAAAGTTTTTAAAAAGCCCCTCCTTTCTGTTTTAAGTTTGATTCCTGCTGCAGTTTGCAGAACGTCGGCTGTTCCGCCTGCAGATGCTGAACGCAAAGGGGAGAAAGCGCGGACCCGTGGGGTCTGGCCGCGGGTTTGGCGCTCACAGGCGCGGGATGGGAAGGTCATTCCAGTTTAAAAAGTACAGACAGTGCTGCAGGGCCTGACCACACCGGGAACACCGTTCCCAAAGAACCCGGGCCGTCGTGCCCCTCTCCCCGCCCCGCCCCAGAAACCTCCGGCACCCGAGGTGAGCGTGGGAGGCGGCAGGAGGCGGCAGGACCGGATGCAGCGAGGGACCCGGCAGGCCCCAGGTTTGTGCTTGAGTGTGTGTGTGTGTGTGTTAACACCGGACGTTTCCAAATGAGATCGGATTAACAGTTGTGGTGTACGCCTGCGATGAAATCGCACAAAGGATCTTTAAAGAAGTCCACTTTTAAGGCATCAGAGAAGTTCATGTGGCAGACATTTTTAATTAAAACATCAGAAGTAAATTTTATTTTAAACTTTAGGCCTCTGAATTTTTCCAGTAAACACAGTTCAGCTATGTGGCAAAAGTCATGGGTGGCAGCTAAAATGACTTTTTACATTCTACCAAAAAAAAAAATATTAATAATAAAATAAGGACACAGCCCCAAACGGTGTCCCCTCTGCACGGCCGTTCCACATGCACAGACTCTACTAGGACTTGTCACAGCCGGTGGCACCGTTTTGTTTTGACTATACAACAAACGTTTTTTTTGTTTTCAAAAGTATTTGTTCAGATAACTTAAAAATAATATAAAAATAAACAATGAATTTGACTTTTCCTCAAAATAAAAAAAAAAAGGATGAAAAGTCTAAATAATAGCAAATTATTTTTTTAAGTACAAATGAAACGCAAGGACACGGATGCACTTTAACGAAACAGACGAGAGAGACAGTCTTGGCTTAATGCTCTTCCCGGCGTCGCAAACACTGGGCCTTGGCCCAGAACCAACGCGGACGAGAAAAAGGAAAAAAGATGGCGGGGAAAGCAATGTACAAAATTTCAACGATAAATACAATATTTATAATTGATATGTTACAAAAGAAAGTCCCTTAGCAACTGTAAGCGTTCATGGAAAAGTGTTGAATGAGACCATTTTATTCCTTATAGGACACATCAGGAATAAAACTTGGTGAGTTTTGTGGTGGTTGTTTTTTTTTTTTCTCTCTAAATAGTTAAGTGGATCTGAAAAAAATTCAAGACAAGTGTATAAATATTTAGCTACAACTTTGGCAAAATCACAAAAGTCTACAATTTTATAACCACATACAAAACACATCAGGGGAGAAGGATCTAGAAGTCAAAAGGACAATTTCTGGTACAAGAAACATGGACCTCACAGTAGCCTAAGAATGCAATCGTATACAGTACTAGCAAAAGTGGAAAAATGTCGCAGATCACGCTTGCTTAAACAGGAAGCTCTAGCAGTGGGAGAATAGTTTAACCAACAGACAGTAGCATTTTTTTTTCTCTGTCAGTGTGCTTGTTGAAGGCAAGAGAATTCAATATCAAAGTTACAATTTCTAACTACAATAAGTTACAAAGTTTCATTTCATTAAGATGAAGGTAAGCAATGGTCAGCCCTCCCTCCCTCCCTGCCACCCCCAACTTGAATCATATAGTCATCCTCTCTTCCAGGTCGATGGCTCACACCTCCTTGGCCCCCTTGGTTCACCACAAAAAAATATTTCACATTATAGAGATACACAACCATTGTGACTCTAAGGATGAGTACAGAAAAATGTCCGGAGGCATTTTTCCTCAGTGTTTCATGAGCATCAAAATGGTGCATTCACAAAGTTTCTCCCAACACATAGCAAGTACGAGACACAGCCAAGACGGAGTCGGAAACTCTATACAAAATAGCGTCGCTTTGTTCTCCTTGTTCTTCAGGACCGAGACGTGTGAAAATGTATGAAAAGTTCAGTCAGTAAAATGGAATCGTTCATGAAGGAGTAGGCTGTTTGCATGTCGGCTCTTAATAGTTTAAATAAAATCTTTAAACAACGTCTTTCGTAGCATTTCGACTGCTGCTGACGTATTTGAAGATACGGTCTCCACCAGCATGTCTCAGTACACTCAACGTGTCCCCTGAAGTCCGTCCCGGGGTGCTGGGTGCTGCGGAAGGCAAACAGAGGTCCCTCACATCGGCGGGACTACCAGCCCAGACATAGCTGCAAGAGAGGGAGCAGAGGGTTACGGGGGGCGGGCGGGCGGGCGGGGCCGGCCTCCTCTCTGCGTTATTCCTCCGTGTCCTCGGGGCTGCATAACTCTCCATTAACCAGCCTTGGGCTTGGTTAAGGCGTGGGGGGACCTACTTCAGGGGATGGGGTGCACATGGGGACAGACCCTGCTCAAGTGCTCCTGTGGGGGGGGGGTCTCCGGCCTTTCCGGGGGGGGGGGGGCGGGGGAAGGGAAGGCTGTGCTAGACACACCGCAGTGGCTTGTGTGTAGCGGACGGAGGCCCAGACTCCCCAGAGGCCACCTCTGTAGACAGAATGGACCAACCTGCTCTCTCTCCCTAGGCGAAGCCGGGACTCGCCTCAGGCTCCCCTCTGCTGATTGCTGGGTATCGTAATGGTGAGTCGTGGGCCCCCAACATCAAAGCCACGGCATGGCCCAGGGCCCCAGAGAGATGCAGGTCCCAGCTGGGCCTCGGGGAGTCCTCCTGTCTCCTCTCAGAAGGAGAGAGGAAACGGTGCCAAAAGGCCCAGGGCAGCGGGCGCCTTCCGGTGGACTCCTGGCACGAATGTCGTTTGAAATCTTTTAACTTTCGTGTTGTTTAATTTTTGTCAGAACGATGGTTCTCATTAATTTATGTATCGCACATTAATACACTTGTTCATGTAGTGATGCGAGCTTCAATTTCCCAGCTCATTAATTCCAACAATATTAATTTATCTCCGACTCACCGTTACAACTTTATGGAAGCCCCGCGTGTGTACACAGGGCTCACGTGACACCACCTCGCAAGGGGCCCGGCCCCGTGGGCGGCGGGCAGGCCAAGGCCCCGGCCTCGCGAGCAGCGCTGGGGCCCGGGCGTCCCTCTCACACACTGACAGGTGTTGTGAAGACAATTATTTCAAATCACTGATACCTTTCCAGGTCCTTTTTTGAGCATTAGTTCATCAAAGTGAAATATGCCACCGACTTCACAAAAGGGCCAGTTAGTCTTCTCCACGGGGACGTCCTCAGCACCCAGCAGAGAGCCTGGCACATAGTAGGCGCTCAGTAAATACTGGTGGAAGGGGTTCGTGTGTTTAAAGGAGTTACTGGATTGGATTTCACCGGGAGGAGCAGAGACCAAAGGTGTCTGAAAGAGGCCAGAGGGTGGCCCTGAATCTCAGCGCCTGGGGCCTCAGGGCACCCCAGAGCCACGGGCACGTGGGCGCCCACGTGGCCCCGCCTGCCACACGCAGCACAGGCCACTGCCCGGGGGACCCAGCCCTAGGCGGCACTGGGGGCCTGCTCAGCGTGTCCCAGCTGTGAGCAGCTGTGTCCGGGCGGCGCCTCCCTCTGCCCTCGGGGCCAGCCCTTCTCCTTGAGTCTTTGGAGGAGACACTTAGAAACCAGCTCCGCCTGGCACGGCCCAGGCCCACTGCCCTCTGCGAGGACGGCCGGCCAGGAGGGGCTCTGGCCTGTTGGTCCAGGCCCCGGAGGGCAGGCTGCTCTGAGATGGGCCCGGCCGGGGGCACACTGACCCTCCACAGGGCCCTGGGGTACTCCGCTGCCTCTGAATAAGGAGGCTGTGGCCGCAGGAGCTCCCGGCGGGGCCTGTGCCCGGCGGGGCCTGTGCCCAGCGGGGCCTGCGCCGGCTCTGGCAGCCGTGGCCCTGAAGGCCTGTGCACAGAAAGGGTCTGAACGCAGACCTGCTCCTGCCTCCCCAGGGGGCTCCCTTCCCTGAGCTGCACCAGGAGGACACAGGCTGTGTTGGGAGCTAAGGAATCTGGGTGTCATTTCTGAGGACCAGGCTGGGGTAGGGGCGCCTCGAGGGGGACCGCAGGGAGCATGCAATGGTGGGGGCGCTGCAAGGCCTCCGAGAATGTGCCAAAGGAAGGGCCAGGACTCCTGCCGCCCAGGGACACACCCAGCATGGTCTCCACCCTGGCCTTGCGGCCCAGCCTGCCCTCGGGAGGCCCTGGGGACAGTCCCACCAGGGCTCCCGGAGCCCGCCCCGCCCGGCCCCAGGCGCGCACCGCCCTCACCTTGGAGTCCGTTCCCGTTGGCGCTGGTGCAGGAGGGAGGAGGAGAGGCTTGGGGCCGGACCACGGGCGCAAAGGCGCTCTTTTGTTTCACTGCAGAGATGACATTGGCAGGTGAGAATGAGAAAATGCCGTGGGCACTGCTACAGTTTGAAGGGAGGGTGACCGAAGAGGCTGCCATGGTGGGGCTGGACGGCACTACTGCAACAAAGCAAACACGGTCAGGACGCGCGGCGCCGTGCGGCACACGACACAGAGACTCGCGGGCCGCCGGGGACAGCGGGGCCAGGCACGCATGCCAGTCTCCGTGTGGCCCCTCTCTGGACAACAGGCAAACGCTGTGTCGGACTCGGTTCCAATTGGGCGGCCCCGCGTCATTCCGATTGGGTTTGGGTTTGGGTTTGGGTTTCCAATGCGATCGCATGGGGCCCGATTGAGGTCAATTTCCTGTCGCCAGGTGGGCGCCCAGCCTCCACAGCCACCCTTCCTCGTGTCCAGTAGCTCACATCACAGAACATCCAAGCAATGCACACATTTGACTTTGAGTGAAAATGAATCTGTGCGATGACGTGTGACAAAAACAGACACTTACTGCCGTAGGGAGAGTTAGCGGAGGAGCCATTAAGAAATCCAGGCGAGCCAGGGACCCCTAGATTGGCCATGGCGCCACTTCCATATCCATTCATGCTAGTGCTCACTGTGTTGTAATTGGACTGCTGGGGAGTACTGCTGGGGACGTAGCCTCGCGGGGACACGCTGCTTGTATTGCGACTGTAGCCGACTGTTAAAACCCCCCCGCCCCCCCGGCCAAAAATAACATTATTATCAGGGAGAGACACTGGGGGGGTTTCCCCGCAAATCTGTATCATATAGTAAACATTTCTCATCGACCTCCTGCGGTGCTGGTGCCCCCGCGCCCCTAGCAGCTCCGACAGCCTCGTCTCGCCGACCCCTGGCTGCGCGTGTGGCCGCCAGGCCTGGCCCGTCCCTGCTGGCCTGGACGGCCGGAAGCGCGCTTCGATCTACCCGTCAGCCGCTTGCGGGTCTCGCTAGAAGCAATTACCAACAGCTCAGACTCCCGGTCGGGCCCCACTAGGTGAACCCACGCCTCCACAGACCCTCAAATGCCATGGCTGACAAGGAGCGCTTGTCTGTGGCCAGACGCCCCGTAAAAGGCTGTGTGTGGGGGGTCACTTTTCCAGCTGCAGTTTCTGTGAGTGTGGGGAGGGGCCGGGAAAAGGCTCCCTCCCGCCACGGGGTGCACAGAAGTCCCCCCCGCAGCACAGCTGAGCTGCCTCTGGGGCGACTGCCTGCAGGATGTGTAAGAGGGGGCTGACGGCAGGGGCTGCACCCCACTGCCCCGGCCTGGGATGGGGGCGTGGTGGGGAACAGGCACTTCTTTACACTTGATCATGACAGACTGAGAAACCAAATCCCACCCACGCAGCATATCTGAGGAGAGCCCCGCCAACTGACCCATCCCAGCTACCCTGTGGCTCACCCCAGACTCAGGAAAGCCAGGTGGCTCACAGATAAATTCAAGGAAACGTCTAGCAAATAGCATACCCTGAGCGCAAGCGGACACGGCTGCTACAAGGGTCCTGGGGCCTCTGTTCTCTGCACGGCGCTTGTGGGCAGAGCCGCAG